>NC_061514.1:12260451-12289156 GCF_022539505.1 Lolium rigidum | reverse complement strand
CCTTTGCGCATAAAGTGCATGCGTATATATATAAGTGTGTTTCTTGTCCACCAACGATATATAGATCGAGAGATAGAGATTGAAATCCCCAAGAATATGTTCAAATATACGCACACACATGAATTATTAGAGGCACTCGCGCCTTTGCGCATAAAGTGCATGCATATGTGTGTTGTTACGGCCACCAACGATAGATCGAGAGAGATAGATAGATTGAAATCCCCAAGAATTAGAGGACCCCTTGCACAAGTGTTGGCCATCTATATATAATATGAATCCCAATAATGTTCATACATGATAGGGCATATGTGTGAAGCAATTTTTTTTTGAGAACTTGTAAAGATTCAAATTTATCAGTGCTAATGGAAACTAGTGCACATTAGAGGACCCCCTCTTACACGTGTTGGCCATCTATGTATAGTTTGAATCCAAATAATGTTCATACATGATAGGCTATATGTGAATCAATTTTTCTTCCAAGAACTTGTCAAGATTCAAATTTATCGGTGCTAATGGAAACTAGTGCGCACTAGACGAGCCCCTTGCGCAAGTGCTGGCCATTACATATAGTTTAAAACTCAAGAATGTTCATACATGATAGGCCATATGTGCAAAGGAATTTTTTTCCCGTGAACTTGTCAAAATTCAAGTTTATCGGTGCAAATGGAAACTAGTCCAAAAATTACATAGAGGTCCAAGAGAACTAGACAATAACTAATAGGACCTGCAACTTTACAAAAAGGACCCCAAAACATATAGAAGAAAATCAATCGAGTCCTTACCGGACCGCACATCGGATCTACGCTCCGCATCCTTTCCGGCAACTCCGTCGCCGGGGACGCACCACTTGGGACGGTGTCGCCGGTAGTCGCCAGGACGAAGGAGAAGAAGGGCCTCCAGCAACGGCACATTGGCTCTGAGAAGGGCCGCTGAAAGGCCAAGATGTTCACGGGCAAGACGGATGACGCCGTCGTATGCCCCGAGCTTGTGAACGTTAGCAGCTTGACTTCCCCATTGACCAGATCTGAAGCACTGACCAAAGCAAGCCTCACCGTTAGCGCCATCACCTTGATGGCACCGGATCGAGGTTTGGTAGGCAAGATCCGCCAGATTCACCGTAGGCCAGATCTGAAGCCGATGACGAGATCCCCGACTCCATTGCGCCATTCTGCTCATGGGAAACACTGGATCTAAGCTTACAACAACATGAACTCCCTCGGATCCAAATTAACTGACTCAACTTTGCTTATCTAAATATGGATGTATCCACACATGTTTTTACTCGAGATACATACACGTCTAAGGAAAGTTGAATCAATTAATTTAGTTCGGAGGGTGTACGATATACAGAGAGAAGTCGGCCTCGTCTCCGGCCGGCGAGGCTGCCGGGGAGAAGGGGGAGAGGAGCCGGGGAGTGGGAGAGACTCGAGAGAGAAAGAGAAGAGGAAGAAATGAGAGCTCCCTGGGGAAGAACATTATTTTTGTCGTTCGCTCGTAGCTTGAAACCGAAAATTTCGGCCGCGCGCCAAATCATCCCGCCGCATCCATTCGAAAATCCCGTGACCAGTTTTACCCTTTTAACCCTGGTCCGGAAGCTACAACCCACCGACCATGGAGGGCTCATTCGGTAACAATGAAATATCTTGCCTAGATCCCGAACCCTCCCCACGAGGCCCACCCACCCACCAACCATTCGCCCCATTAGCTCAAAAATACTCTCACACGCCAAAGCTCGACTCTCTACGGTACTAGATGCTGCTTCGCCGCCGGCATACTCCTCCACAGCGTAGCCTTGATCGTGTTGGCTGTCCACCCACCTGATCCACTCCCCGCCGCCCTCGCCACCGACGGATGCTGCTTCACCGCCGACCTCGCCACCGACGGATGCTGCTTCACCGCCGACCTCGCCACCGACGGATTGCTTCACCGCCGACCTCGCCACCGACGGATCCGCTTCACCGCCGACCTCATCCATAGCGTAGCAATCAACGCCTTTCTCGTCGACGCACCGGATCCTCTCCAACGGAACCGTGTCTACTTCACCGCCCCCCTCCACAGAAGCTGATCTATTCCACCGAGCTACCTCGGCGCGGCCGGCTGTATCAACTTCACCGAATCCCTTGCCGGCCAACCAGATCTGCTTCACTAACGCCCGCTTCTACTGAAACAGGGTCGACTTTATCGTCTCCCGCGTTCGCCGCCGCTGGAATGCAAGTTGCCCCCCCGTCCACCCCGCCGCAGCTTGGTTAGTACGCTGGCCCGTTAGATCGCGGTGTTTCTTTAGCCATGTTTTGTGTAGTTATTTGCAAATCTCATATGCCATTAAATTTCTTGATGTGTTACTTCGCATGAAGTTCGTTTAAATATTGTACAGTACCAAAGCATTATCCGGTCGCTACCATCCTGTTCATTCTATCGACACCTGTGTGCATCCACATATTTATAGGGGACCCATTCATTTGCTTGCCAACTTGTTTTTGTACTGCATGCTATTCCTTTTATAGTCATGCTATGGGCATTTCCAATCTGGTTGTTCTTATACCACGTCATTAGCTCACCGCTAGCCGCTAGCTGTTTTCTCGTGTCTGCTATTCTTTTACTACTTTTATAATCATGCTATGTGCATTTCCAATCTGCTTGCTCTAATACCTCGTCTTTAGCTTATAGCTATTTTTTTTCCATGAATGCTCCTGTCGCACAGCTTGTATAGTTATTGCTGCGTGCATGTCTGGTCTTCGTATTATCGTAGACTAACTTGTCAATGTTATTTTTCCTAGGGATTGATCATGCGAACCACTTATTAGAATATCCAACATTAACAGCGGGGACGCTAGGGAAGGTTGGAATCTGAGTTCTTGGTTGGTAACTTTGGTTGTTTACTTCCGTTATTATCTATAACCTATATGCATTGTTCCTTATGCAAGAGATAAACACTTGGAACCCTGCCATAGCAATGCCATCCATGCTTTACTATGTTTCTGCCTATTTGATATGCTTGTGTTGGAGCAACTGCGAAGGTGATTTGAACCTGACATTTGGTCATTCTTAATGCCAGCTTACTTTATGTGGAAAACCTTGGCATTACCCTACTCTAAATCTGAATGTCTGAAATTCGTATCTCATGCAAAGCAACATCTAGTTGGTTTTAATCCGATATCCGGTAAATATTGGCTTATTCATTTGGCAGCTCAAGTTTTTTGTTATTTGAAACCAGCTGACTTGGTCTTAAATGTGATATCTAAACACAGATTAAGGACAATGGAGCAGGAGGATTAGCATTTCACTTGTGGCTGAACCTAAAATGACAGGCATGTCGACCACGACTAGTGCACGCAAGAGAAGGACCTGCAACGAGCCGGTATGTTCCGCTACATGCTGTTATCTGATCTCTACATTGCGTAATACATGTTTGAATAGTTAATTGTTGTAACTATTTTTGCAATATTACCAGAATGCAGTTTTAGTGAAGCTATCATCATTAGAAGATAGTCGCCAAAGCGACCATGTGCAACATTATGATGTAAGTCTGCTTAGTACAAGTTCCATGCATTGTCTTATTTATGCAACTTGTTATTATCTTATATCTACATTGCATAATAAATGTTTGAATAGTTCACTGTTGTAACTATGTTTGCAATATTACTAGAATGCAGATTGTAATGAAGAAGTCCTTAGTAGGAGATAGAGCGCAAAAAGGTTCCGGCGTGAGCCTATGCAACGATATAATGTAAGTCTGCGCTTAGTACTTGTGACTATCTCATATCGACAATGCTTAATACATGTTTGCATAGTTCATCGTTTAACTCTTTTTGCATTATTATCAGAATGCAGTTCTGATGATCATTAGAAGAGAGGCCCACAAAAAGTTCTGATCTTTGTTCTGATGCATCCTCTCATAGCCGTCAACCTAGACCATTCTTTTCATCAAACAGTGAACATCTCAAGGCTGTACTTTATAAAAGACATGGTATTGCTGCTTTAAGGTCTGTAGCTGATATGTTGACCAAGAGTACACAAGATTCAATCAAGGCGATTACCAAATGTCAACGTGTTATTGATGATGCTAATAGAAGTCCTCAATGATTCTATGTAATTTTTTTTAATTTGGGCACATTAATTGCCTTGTAATTTTCCTAGTTATTTTATTTGTGTATGTAATTGTGTGTATCATTGATATCAGATTTTAGGCTCATGAAATTTAATGCAAGTTGACTAGTCAAACAACCAGGGCCCTATAACAAATTGGGCCGGCCCATTAACGTAGTGTGGGACCCACTTACATTTTGGGCCGGCTCACTTACTTACCGGGCCGACCGTTAACGAGAACGTGGGACCCACTGTGCTTTTGGCCCGGCCACTGTCTTGTTGGGCCGGCCCACTTGCTACATGATGGACCCCACATACTAAATGGGCCGGCCCTTTAAGAGGAAAGTGGGACCCACTCGTGTTTTTGGCCCGGCCCACTAGCGTGTTGGGCCGCCCACTTGCTATATGGTGGACCCACATACTAAATGGGCCGGCCCTTTAACTGGAAAGTGGGACCCACCTGTGCTTTCGGCCCGGCCCACTATCTTGTTGGGCCGACCCACTTGCTATATGGTGGACCCCACATACTAAATGGGCCGGCACTTTAACTGGAAAGTGGGACCCACCTGTGTTTTTGGCCCGGCCACTATCTTGTTGGGCCGGCCCACTTGCTATATGGTGGACCCCACATACTAAATGGGCTGGCCCATTAACGAGAAAGTAGGACCCACCTGTGCTTTTGGCCCGACCCACGGCTTGGTGGGCCGGCCCATTTGATCTAATGTGGACCCCACGTACTAAATGGGCCGGCCGATAGCGAGAAAGTGGGACCCACATGCTAATTGGGCCGGCCCAATAACTTCTTGGGCCGGCCCACTTGCTTTAAGGTGGACCCTACTTGGTAAATGGGCCGGCCCGATAACGAGAAAATGGGTCCCACATGTTTTTTGGGCCGGCCCTTGTGCCTCGTTGACCGGTCAAACGAGTGCATTCGGCCCGGCCCACATGCTTAGTGGGCCGGCCCATTAATGTTTTGACCAGATCAACCTTAGAGGTTAGGCCCGGCCCACGTAACTAATGGACAAGCCCGGCTATATAGTTGACCGGTCAAACTAAGTCAGCCGGCCCGGCCCGCAAACTTAATGGGCCGGCCCGCTTAAGACGTGGCGAGCCTCGTGTGGGCCTACCATCTACCACGGGGTTTCAGCCGGTTAACGCCGTTAACCGCCGGCTAACGACGTCCGCCACGTGTCGGTTGCATGACGTCGGCAGTCAACGGGCTCCCGAAACATTTCGCAACGGTCCGATTTTCCGTGGCGGAAGGGCGCCCAAGCGCGACGGACCGAAAAAACCGTCGTAGGACTTTGCCTGACGCACTTTAGACAACGGAACCCATATCGTCGGGTTAGGCCCATAGGCGACGAAAAATACCCCTTAGCGGACGATTTTGAGACGTTGTCTATCAGAACTTTTCTTGTAGTGGATGCGCACAGCAGTAAGTTTTCCCTCAGTAAGAAACCAAGGTTATCGAACCAGTAGGAGTCAAGGAACACGTGAAGGTTGTTGGTGGCGGGGTGTAGTGCGGCGCAACACCAGGGATTCTGCCGCCAACGTGGAACCTGCACAACACAATCAAAGTACTTTGCCCCAACGTAACAGTGAGGTTGTCAATCTCACCGAGCTTGTCGTAAACAAAGGATTAGATGTATAGTGTGGATGATGATGTTTGTTTGCGAAGAACAGTAAAGAACAATTGCAGTAGATTGTATTTCGGATGTAAAGAATGGACCGGGGTCCACAGTTCACTAGTGGTGTCTCTCCCATAAGATAAATAGCATGTTGGGTGAACAAATTACAGCTTGGGCAATTGACAAATAAAGAAGGCATAACAATGCACATACATATATCATGATGAGTACTATGAGATTTAATCAGGGCATTACGACAAAGTACATAGACCGCTATCCAACATGCATCTATGCCTAAAAAGTCCACCTTCGAAGTTATCATCCAAACCCCTTCCAAGTATTAAGTTGCAAACAACGTACAATTGCATTAAGTATGGTGCGTAATGTAATCAATACAAATATCCTTAGACAAAGCATCGATGTTTTATCCCTAGTGGCAACAACACATCCACAACCTTAGAACTTTTTGTCATCGTCCCGCATTTAATGGAGGCATGAACCCACTATCGAGCATAAATACTCCCTCTTGGAGTCACAAGTATCAACTTGGCCAGAGCCTCTACTAGCAACGGAGAGCATGCGAGAACATAAACAACATATATGATAGATTGATAATAAACTTGACATAGTATTCAATATTCATTGGATCCCAACAAACACAACATGTAGCGTTACAGATAGATGATCTTGATCATGATAGGCAGCTCACAAGATCTAACATGATAGCACAATGAGGAGAAGACAACCATCTAGCTACTGCTATGGACCCATAGTCCAGGGGTGAACTACTCACACATCGATCCGGAGGCGATCATGGCGATGAAGAGACCTCCGGGAGATGATTCCCCTCTCGGAAGGGTGCCGGAGGCGATCTCCGAATCCCCCGAGATGGGATTGGCGGCGGCGGCGTCTCGCAAGGTTTTCCGTATCGTGGCTCTCGATGCGGGGGTTTCGCGACGAAGGCTTTAAGTAGGCGGAAGGGTAGGTTTAGGGGCGACGCGAGGGACCCACACAACAGGGCGGCGCGGCCCCACCCTTGGCCGCGCGGCCCTGGCGTGGCGTCGCCTCGTCGCCCCACTTCGTAATCCTTTCGGTCTTCTGGAAGCATCGTGCAAAAATAAGACCCTGGGCGTTGATTTCGTCCAATTCCGAGAATATTTCCTTTGTAGGATTTCTGAAACCAAAAACAGCAGAAAGCAGCAACTGGCTCTTCGGCATCTCGTCAATAGGTTAGTGCCGGAAAATACATAATATGACATAAAATGTATAAAACATGTGAGTATCATCATAAAAGTAGCATGGAACATAAGAAATTATAGATACGTTTGAGACGTATCAAGCATCCCCAAGCTTAGTTCCTACTCGCCCTCGAGTAGGTAAACGATAACAAAGATAATTTCTGAAGTGACATGCTATCATAATCTTGATCAATACTATTGTAAAGCATATGAGATGAATGCAGCGATTCGAAGCAATGGTGAAGACAATGAGTAAACAAATGAATCAAATAGCAAAGACTTTTCATGAATAGTACTTTCAAGACAAGCATCAATAAGACTTGCATAAGAGTTACTCATAAAGCAATAAATTCAAAGTAAAGGCATTGAAGCAACACAAAGGAAGATATAAGTTTTAGCAGTTGCTTTCAACTTCAACATATTTATCTCATGGATAATTGTCAACACAAAGTAATATAACAGGTGCAATAGGTAAACATGTAAGAATCAATGCACACAGTTGATACAAGTGTTTGCTTCTGAGATAGAAAGAATAGGTGAACTGACTCAACAATGAAGTAGAAGAATGGCCCTTCGTAGAGGGAAGCATGGATTACTATATTTGTGCTAGAGCTTTTCATTTTGAAAACAAGAAACAATTTTGTCAACGGTAGTAATAAATCATATGTGTTATGTATAAGATATCCTATAAGTTGCAAGCCTCGTGCATAGTATACCAATAGTGCTCGCACCTTGTCCTAATTAGCTTGGATTAACATGGATTATCATTGCATAGCATATGTTTCAACCAAGTGTCACAAAGGGGTACCTCTATGCCGCCTGTACAAAGGTCTAAGGAGAAAGTTCGCATTGGATTTCTCGCTTTGATTATTCTCAACTTAGACATCCATACCGGGACAACATAGACAACGAGATAATGGACTCCTCTTTAATGCATAAGCATTCAACAACGTGATAAAATTCTCATAGGAGATTGAGGATTAATTGTCCAAACTGAAACTTCCACCATGGATCATGGCTTTAGTTAGCGGCCCAATGTTCTTCTCTAACAATATGCATACTCAAACCATTTGATCATGAAAATCGCCCTTACTTCAGACAAGACGAACATGCATAGCAACTCACATGATATTCAACAAAGGTGTAATAGTTGATGGCGTCCCCAGAAATATGGTTACCGCTCAACAAGCAACTTATTAAGAAATAAGATACATAGCTACATATTCTTCACCACAATAGTTTTTAAGGCTATTTTCCCATGAGCTATATATTGCAAAGACAATGGATAGAATTTTTAAAGGTAGCACTCAAGTAATGTACTTTGGAATGGCAGAGAAATACCATGTAGTAGGTAGGTATGGTGGACACAAATGGCATAGTTTTTGGCTCAAGGATTTGGATGCACGAGAAGAATTCCTCTCAATACAAGGCTAGGCTAGCAAGGTTGTTTGAAGCAAACTCAAGTATAAAATGGTGCGTAAAAACTCACATATGAACATATTGTAAGCATTATAAGACTTTACATCGTCTCCTTGTTGTTCAAACACCTTAACCAGAAAATATCTAGACTCTAGAGACCAATCATGCAAACCAAATTTTAACAAGCTCTATGTAGTTCTTCATTAATGGGTGCAAAGTACATGATGCAAGAGCTTAAACATGATCTATATGAGCACAACAATTGCCAAGTATCAAATTATTCAAGACATTATACCATTTACCACATGCAGCATTTTCTCGTTTCCAACCATATAACAATGAACGAAGTAGTTCAACCTTCGCCATGAACATTAAGAATAAAGCTAAGAACATATGTGTTCATACGAAACAGCGGAGCGTGTCTCTCTCCCAAACAAGGAATGCTAGGATCCGATTTTATTCAAACAAAAACAAAATAAAAACAAACAGACGCTCCAAGTAAAGCACATAAGATGTGACGGAATAAAAATATAGTTTCACTAGAGGTGACCTGATAAGTTGTCGATGAAGAAGGGATGCCTTGGGCATCCCCAAGCTTAGATGCTTGAGTCTTCTTAAAATATGCAGGCATGAACCATGGGGGCATCCCCAAGCTTAGACGTTTCACTCTTCTTGATCATATTGTATCATCCTCCTCTCTTGACCCTTGAAAACTTACTCCACACCAAACTCAAAACAATCTCATTAGAGGGTTTGTGCATAATTGAAAATTCATATATTCAGAGGTGACATAATCATTCTTAACACTTCTGGACATTGCACAAAGCTACCGAAAGTTAATGGAACAAAGAAATCCATCAAACATAGCAAAACAGGCAATGCGAAATAAAAGGCAGAATCTGTCAAAACAGAATAGTCCGTAAAGACGAATTTTTTAGAGGCACGGGACTTGCTCAGATGAAAATGTCCAAATTGAATGAAAGTTGCGTACATATCTTTGGATCACGCACGTAAATTGGCAGATTTTTCTAAATTTTCTACAGCAGGGGCGGCTCAATTTCTTGACAGCAAGAAATCTGTTCTCGCGTGAGTAATCCAAATCTAGTATTGACTTTACTATCAAAGACTTTACTTGGCACAACAATGCAATAAAATAAAGATAAGGAGAGGTTGCTACAGTAGTAACAACTTCCAAGACTCAAATATAACAGTAGCAAAATAAAAACATGGGTTATCTCCCAAGAAGTGCTTTCTTTATAGCCATTAAGATGGGCTCAGTAAATTTAATGATGCACTCGCATAAGGATGAGAGTTGAAGCAAAGAGAGCATCAAAAAGCAAGTATGAAACAAATTTAAGCCTAACCCACTTCCTATGAAAAGGAATCTTGTAAATAAACAAGTCAATGAAGAACAAAGTGAATAGCATAGGAAGACAAAACAAGTGTAACTTCAAAAATTTCAGCATATAGAGAGGTGTTTTAGTAACATGAAAATTTCTACAACTATATTTTCCTTTCTCATAATAATTTCCAGTAGCATCAAGAACAAACTCAACAATATAACTATCACATAAAGCATTCTTATCATGAGTCTCTGATACGTCTCCAACGTATCGATAATTTCTTATGTTCCATGCCACATTATTGATGATATCTACATGTTTTATGCATACTTTATGTCATATTTATGCATTTTCCGGCACTAACCTATTAACGAGATGCCGAAGAGCCAGCTTGCTGTTTTCTGCTGTTTTTGGTTTCAGAAATCCTAGTAAGGAAATATTCTCGGAATTGGACGAAATCAACGCCCGGGGGCCTATTTTGCCACGAAGCTTCCAGAAGACCGAAGAGAAGACGAAGTGGGGCCACGGGGCGCCGCCACACTAGGGCGGCGCGGCCCAGGGGGGCCCGCGCGGCCCTAGCGTGTGGGGCCTCCGTGACGCCCCTTTACCTGCCCTTCCGCCTACATATAGTCTTCGTCGCGAAACCCCCAGTACCGAGAGCCACGATACGGAAAACCTTACAGAGACGCCGCCGCCGCCAATCCCATCTCGGGGGATTCAGGATATCGCGTCCGGCACCCTGCCGGAGAGGGGAATCATCTCCCGGAGGACTCTTCACCGCCATGGTCGCCTCCGGAGTGATGAGTGAGTAGTTCACCCCTGGACTATGGGTCCATAGCAGTAGCTAGATGGTCGTCTTCTCCTTATGTGCTTCATTGTCGGATCTTGTGAGCTGCCTAACATGATCAAGATCATCTATCCGTAATGCTATATGTTGTGTTTGTTGGGATCCGATGGATAGAGAATACTATGTTATGTTGATTATCAATCTATTACCTATGTGTTGTTTATGATCTTGCATGCTCTCCGTTATTAGTAGAGGCTCGGCCAAGTTTTTACTCTTAACTCCAAGAGGGAGTATTTATGCTCAATAGTGGGTTCATGCCTCCATTAAATCTGGGACAAGTGACGAAAAGTTCTAAGGTTGTGGATGTGCTGTTGCCACTAGGGATAAAACATTGATGCTATGTCCGAGGATGTAGTTATTGATTACATTACGCACCATACTTAATGCAATTATCTGTTGTTTGCAACTTAATACTGGAAGGGGTTCGGATGATAACCTGAAGGTGGACTTTTTAGGCATAGATGCCTGCTGGATAGCGGTCTATGTACTTTGTCGTAATGCCCAATTAAATCTCACTATACTCATCATATCATGTATGTGCATGGTCATGCCCTCTCTATTTTTCAATTGCCCAACTGTAATTTGTTCACCCAACATGCTATTTATCTTATGGGAGAGACACCTCTAGTGAACTGTGGACCCCGGTCCATTCTTTTACATCGAATACAATCTACCGCAATACTTGTTCTACTCGTTTTCTCGCAAACAATCATCATCCACACTATACATCTAATCCTTTGTTACCGCAAGCCGGTGAGATTGACAACCTCACTCGTTTCGTTGGGGCAAAGTACTTTGGTTGTGTTGTGCAGGTTCCACGTTGGCGCCGGAATCCCTGGTGTTGCGCCGCACTACATCCCGCCGCCATCAACCTTCGACGTGCTTCTTGACTCTACTGGTTCGATAACCTTGGATTCTTACTGAGGGAAAACTTGCTGCTGTGCGCATCACACCTTCCTCTTGGGGTTCCCAACGGACGTGTCATCTACGCGCATCAAGACTGTTTTCTGGCGCCGTTGCCGGGGAACTGAAGAAAAGCTACACCACCAAGATTTCTAACTCCCACGTCAACTACACGCCAGCAACACTTTTCTGGCGCCGTTGCCGGGGAGGAAAGGTAAAAGGCACTCATACTCCGGTCTCAGGTAAAAGTACTTTTCTGTTGCCGTTGTGTGTGTGTTCGAAGCTATTTCCTTTAGATCCTGCAATTGCATCTTTTTGTTTCTTGTTTACACTAGTTTGGCATAATGGACAACAATGAGCTTCTTATTCTATTTCCTGATTTAAGACATGGATGGTTTGATGCGAAAATTAAAAAACCCATGGAACATATTAGTATGAACACTTTGAATACCATTGTTGCTAATGATATAGAAAGTTCTAAGCTTGGGGAAGCTGGTTTTGATGAGCATGATCTTTTTAGTCCCCCAAGCATTGAGGAGAAAATTTACTTTGATGATACTTTGCCTCTTATTTATGATGATTATAATGATAGTAGTATTTTAGTACCGCCTGTTATGGAGGATAAATTTGATTATGATTACAATATGCCTCCTATATTTGATGATGAAAATAATAATGATAGCTACTTTGTTGAATTTGCTCCCACTATTACTAATAAAATTGATTATGCTTATGTGGAGAGTAATAATTTTATGCATGAGACTCATGATAAGAATGCTTTATGTGATAGTTATATTGTTGAGTTTGCTCATGATGCTACTGAAAGTTATTATGAGAGAGGAAAATATGGTTGTAGAAATTTTCATGTTACTAAAATGCCTCTCTATGTGCTGAAATTTTTGAAGCTACACTTGTTCTATCTTCCTATGCTTGTTACTTTGCTCCTCATGAACTTGTTTATTTACAAGATTCCTTTTCATAGGAACCATGTTAGGCTTAAATGTGTTTTGAATTTGCCTCTTGATTCTCTCTTTTGCTTCAAATACTATCTCTTGCGAGTGCATCATTAAAACTGCTGAGCCCATCTTAATGGCTATAAACAAAGAACTTCTTGGGAGATAACCCATGTGTTTATTTTGCTACAGTACTTTTATTTTGTATTTGAGTCTTGGAAGTTGTTACTACTGTAGCAACCTCTCCTTATCTTATTTTATTGCATTGTTGTGCCAAGTAAAGTCTTTGATAGTAAGGTTCATACTAGATTTGGATTACTGCGCGTGAAACAGATTTCTTGCTCGTCACGAATCTGGGCCTAATTATCCGTAGGTAACTCGAGAAAATTATGCCAATTTACGTGAGTGATCCTCAGATATGTACGCAACTTTCATTAAATTTGAGCATTTTCATTTGATTAAGTCTCGGTGCCTCAATAAAATTCGTCTTTACGGATCTGTTCGTTTTGACAGATTCTCCCTTTTATTTCGCATTGCCTCTTTTGTCGTGTTGGATGGATTTCTTTGTTTCATTAACATCCAAGTAGCTTTGAGCAATGTCCGAAGTGTTAAGAATGATTGTGTCACCTCCGAACATGTGAATTTTTGATTATGCACTAACCCTCTAATGAGTTTGTTTCGAGTTTGGTGTGGAGGAAGTTTTCAAGGGTCAAGAGAGGAGGATGATATACTATGATCAAGAAGAGTGAAAAGTCTAAGCTTGGGGATGCCCCGGTGGTTCATCCCTGCATATTTCAAGAAGACTCAAGCATCTAAGCTTGGGGATGCCCAAGGCATCCCCTTCTTCATCGACAAATTATCGAGTTTTTTCTCTTGAAACTATATTTTTATTCGGTCACATCTTATGTACTTTACTTGGAGCGTCTGTGTGCTTTTATTTTCGTTTGTTATTTTCATTATCTGAATAAATACATGCTTGTGTGGGAGAGAGACACGCTCCGCTGTTGCATATGGACAAATATGTCCTTAGGCTTTACTCATAGTATTCATGGCGAAGGTTGAACTGCTTCATTAATTGTTATATGGTTGGAAACGGGAAATGCTACATGTAGTAATTCTAAAATGTCTTGAATAATTTGATACTTGGCAATTGTTGTGCTCATGTTTAAGCTCTTGCATCATATACTTTGCACCCATTAATGAAGAAATACATAGAGCTTGCTAAAATTTGGTTTGCATAATTGGTCTCTCTAAAGTCTAGATAATTTCTAGTATTGGTTTGAATAACAAGGAAGACGGTGTAGAGTCTTATAATGTTTACAATGTGTCTTTTATGTGAGTTTTGCTGCACCGGTTCATCCTTGTGTTTGTTTCAAATAACCTTGCTAGCCTAAAACTTGTATCGAGAGGGAATACTTCTCATGCATCCAAAATCCTTGAGCCAACCACTATGCCATTTGTGTCCACCATACCTACCTACTACATGGTATTTCTCCACCATTCCAAAGTAAATTGCTTGAGTGCTACCTTTAAAATTTCCATTCTTTACCTTTGCAATATATAGCTCATGGGACAAATAGCTTAAAAACTATTGTGGTATTGAATATGTACTTATGCACTTTATCTCTTATTAAGTTGCTTGTTGTGCGGTAACCATGTTCCTGGGGACGCCATCAACTACTCTTTGTTGAATATCATGTGAGTTGCTATGCATGTTCGTCTTGTCTGAAGTAAGGGAGATTTACCACTCATTTAATGGTTAGAGCATGCATAATGTTAGAGAAGAACATTGGGCCGCTAACTAAAGCCATGATCCATGGTGGAAGTTTTAGTTTTGGACATATATCCTCAATCTCATATGAGAACATTAATTGTTGCTACATGCTTATGCATTAAAGAGGAGTCCATTATCTGTTGTCTATGTTGTCCCGGTATGGATGTCTAAGTTGAGAATAATCAAAAGCGAGGAATCCAATGCGAGCTTTCTCCTTAGACCTTTGTACAGGCGGCATAGAGGTACCCTTTGTGACACTTGGTTAAAACATGTGTATTGCGATGATAATCCCGATAATCCGAGCTAATTAGGACAAGGTGCGGGCACTATTAGTATACTATGCATGAGGCTTGCAACTTGTAGGATATAATTTACATGATACATATGCTTTATTACTACCGTTGACAAAATTGTTTCTTGCTTTCAAAACCAAAGCTCTAGCACAGCAATCAATGCTTCCCTCTGCGAAGGGCCATTCTTCTACTTTTATGTTGAGTCAGTTTACCCATTTCTCTCTATCTTTGAAGCAAACACTTGTGTTAACTGTCCATTGATTCTTACATACTTTCTTATTGCACTTGTTATATTGCTTTGCATTGACAACTATCCATGAGATGTACATGTTATAAGTTGAAAGCAACCGCTGAAACTTAATCTTCCATTGTGTTGCTTCAATGCCTTTACTTTGAATTTATTGCTTTATGAGTTAACTCTTATGCAAGACTTATTGATGCTTGTCTTAAAAGTACTATCCATGAAAAGTCTTTGCTTTATGATTCATTTGTTTACTCATGTCATTACCATTGTTTTGATCGCTGCATTCATTACATATGCTTACAATAGTATGATCAAGGTTATGATGGCATGTCACTCCAGAAATTATCTTTATTATCGTTTACCTGCTCGGGACGAGCAGAAACTAAGCTTGGGGATGCTGATACGTCTCCAACGTATCGATAATTTCTTATGTTCCATGCCACATTATTGATGATATCTACATGTTTTATGCATACTTTATGTCATATTTATGCATTTTCCGGCACTAACCTATTAACGAGATGCCGAAGAGCCGCTTGCTCGTTTTCTGCTGTTTTTGGTTTCAGAAATCCTAGTAAGGAAATATTCTCGGAATCGGACGAAATCAATGCCCAGGGGCCTATTTTGCCACGAAGCTTCCAGAAGACCGAAGAGAATACGAAGTGGGCCACGGGGCTCCGCCACACTAGGGCGGCGCGGCCCAGGGGGGCCCGCGCGGCCCTAGCGTGTGGGCCCCCCGTGACGCCCCTTTACCTGCCCTTCCGCCTACATATAGTCTTCGTCGTGAAACCCCCAGTACCGAGAGCCACGATACGGAAAACCTTACAGAGACGCCGCCGCCAATCCCATCTTGGGGGATTCAGGAGATCGTCTCCGGCACCCTGCCGGAGAGGGGAATCATTTCCCGGAGGACTCTTCACCGCCATGGTCGCCTCCGGAGTGATGAGTGAGTAGTTCACCCCTGGACTATGGGTCCATAGCAGTAGCTAGATGGTCGTCTTCTCCTTATGTGCTTCATTGTCGGATCTTGTGAGCTGCCTAACATGATCAAGATCATCTATCCGTAATGCTATATGTTGTGTTTGTTGGGATCCGATGGATAGAGAATACTATGTTATGTTGATTATCAATCTATTACCTATGTGTTGTTTATGATCTTGCATGCTCTCCGTTATTAGTAGAGGCTCGGCCAAGTTTTTACTCTTAACTCCAAGAGGGAGTATTTATGCTCGATAGTGGGTTCATGCCTCCATTAAATGCTGGGACGATGACGTGAAAGTTCTAAGGTTGTGGATGTGCTGTTACCACTAGGGATAAAACATTGATGCTATGTCCGAGGATGTAGTTATTGATTACATTACGCACCATACTTAATGCAATTGTCTGTTGTTTGCAACATAATACTGGAAGGGGTTCGGATGATAACCTGAAGGTGGACTTTTTAGGCATAGATGCATGCTGGATAGCGGTCTATGTACTTTGTCGTAATTCCCAATTAAATCTCACTATACTCATCATATCATGTATGTGCATGGTCATGCCCTCTCTATTTGTCAATTGCCCAAATGTAATTTGTTCACCCAACATGCTATTTATCTTATGGGAGAGACACCTCTAGTGAACTGTGGACCCCGGTCCATTCTTTTACATCGAATACAATCTACTTGCAATACTTGTTCTACTCGTTTTCGCAAACAATCATCATCCACACTATACATCTAATCCTTTGTTACAGACAAGCCGGTGAGATTGACAACCTCACTATTTCGTTGGGGCAAAGTACTTTGGTTGTGTTGTGCAGGTTCCACGTTGGCGCCGGAATCCCTGGTGTTGCGCCGCACTACATCCCGCCGCCATCAACCTTCGACGTGCTTCTTGACTCCTACTGGTTCGATAACCTTGGTAAAACTTGCTGCTGTGCGCATCACACCTTCCTCTTGGGGTTCCCAACGGACGTGTCATCTACGCGCATCAAGACTGTTTTCTGGCGCCGTTGCCGGGGAACTGAAGAAAAGCTACACCACCAAGATTTCTAACTCCCACGTCAACTACACGCCAGCAGTCTCATGCATAAAATAATTACTACTCACAACATAAGCATAGTCATTCTTATTAATTGTAGTGGGAGCAAATTCAACAAAGTAGCTATCATTATTATTCTCATCACCATAATCATCAAATGTAGGAGGCATAGTATAATCATAATAAACTTTATCCTCAATAGTAGGTGGCACCAAAATACCACTATCATCATAAATGGGAGGAAAAGTGTCATCAAAGTAAATTCTCTCCTCCATGCTTGCGGGACTAAAAATATCATGCTCATCAAAACCAGCTTCCCCAAACTTAAATTCTTCCATAGCATTAGCAATAATAGTGTTCAAAGAGTTCATGCTAATAACATTGCTACAACTATTTTGCAAACAAAGTTCCATGGGTTTTTTAATTTTCTCTTCAAACACCTCATGTCCTAACTCAAGATAAATACTATAAAGATCTCTAATATTTTTGTTGTTTTCCATTAAGCCTAACTAGTGAAATCACACAACTTAGTGTTCTCAGGAGTATTCATTTTAACTGTAGTAAAAATAAGTAAAGCAAACTAAATTAAGTAGTGTAAATGCAAGTAACTAATTTTTTGTGTTTTTAATATAGAGAACGCAAACAAGATAGCAAATAAAGTAAAGCAAGTAACTAATTTTTTTGTATTTTTGATATAAGAGCAAAAAAAGCAGTAAATAAAGTAAAACAAAGCAAGACAAAAACAAAGTAAAGAGATTGGATGTGGGAGACTCCCCTTGCAGCGTGTCTTGATCTCCCCGGCAACGGCGCCAGAAAAAGTCTTGCTGGCGTGTAGTCGACACGTCCGTTGGGAACCCCAAGAGGAAGGTGTGATGCACACAGCAGTAAGTTTTCCCTCAGTAAGAAACCAAGGTTATCGAACCAGTAGGAGGCAAGGAACGCGTGAAGGTTGTTGGTGGCGGGGTGTAGTGCGGCGCAACACCAGGGATTCCGGCGCCAACGTGGAACCTGCACAAGACAATCAAAGTACTTTGCCCCAACGTAACAGTGAGGTTGTCAATCTCACCGGCTTGCTTTAAACAAAGGATTAGATGTATAGTGTGGATGATGAAGTTTGTTTGCGAAGAACAGTAAAGAACAATTGCTGTAGATTGTATTTCAGATTTAAAGAATGGACCGGGGTCCACAGTTCACTAGTGGTGTCTCTCCCATAAGATAAATAGCATGTTGGGTGAACAAATTACAGTTGCGCAATTGACAAATAAAGAAGGCATAACAATGCACATACATATATCATGATGAGTACTATGAGATTTAATCAGGGCATTACGACAAAGTACATAGACCACTATCCAGACATGCATCTATGCCTAAAAAGTCCACCTTCGAGTTATCATCCGAACCCCTTCCGAGTATTAAGTTGCAAACAATGGACAATTGCATTAAGTATGGTGCATAATGTAATCAATACAAATATCCTTAGACAAAGCATCGATGTTTTATCCCTAGTGGCAACGAGCACATCCACAACCTTAGAACTTTACGTCATCGTCCCAGATTCAATGGAGGCATGAACCCACTATCGAGCATAAATACTCCCTCTTGGAGTCACAAGTATCAACTTGGCCAGAGCCTCTACTTGCAACGGAGAGCATGCAAGAACATAAACAACATATATGATAGATTGATAATCAACTTGACATAGTATTCAATATTCATCGGATCCCAACAAACACAACATGTAGCATTACAGATAGATGATCTTGATCATGATAGGCAGCTCACAAGATCTAACATGATAGCAAAATGAGGATAAGACAACCATCTAGCTACTTCTATGGACCCATAGTCCAGGGTGAACTACTCACACATCGATCCGGAGGTGATCATGGCGATGAAGAGACCTCCGGGAGATGATTCCCCTCTCCGGCAGGGTGCCGGAGGCGATCTCCTGAATCCCCCGAGATGGGATTGGCGGCGGTGTCTCAGTAAGGTTTTCCGTATCGTGGCTCTCGGTAATGGGGGTTTCGCGATGAAGGCTTTAAGTAGGCGGAAAGGTAGGTTTAGGAGCGACGCGAGGGACCCACAAAACAGGGCGGCGCGGCCCCACCCTTGGCCGCGCGGCCCTGGCGTGGCGTCGCCTCGTCGCCCCACTTCGTAATCCTTTCGGTCTTCTGGAAGCATCGTGCAAAAATAAGACCCTGAGCGTTGATTTCGTCCAATTCCGAGAATATTTCCTTTGTATGATTTCTGAAACCAAAAACAGCAGAAAACAGCAACTGGCTCTTCGGCATCTCGTCAATAGGTTAGTGCCGGAAAATGCATAATAATGACACAAAATGTATAAAACATGTGAGTATCATCATAAAAGTAGCATGGAACATAAGAAATTATAGATACGTTTGAGACGTATCAGTGGGCCCCTCGGGCGCCTCCCGACTCTGCCCCTTCGCCTATATATTCTCTCCGTCGCGAAAACCCTATCACCGAGAGCCACAATACGAGAAAAGTTCCAGAGACGCCGCCGCCGCCAATCCCATCTCGGGGGATTCAGGAGATCGCCTCCGGCACCCTGCCGGAGAGGGGAATCATCACCGGAGGACTCTACATCATCATGACCGCCTCCGGATTGATGCGTGAGTAGTTCATCCTTGGACTATGGGTCCATAGCAGTAGCTAGATGGTTGTCTTCTTCTCTTGTGCTATCATGTTTAGATCTTGTGAGCTGCCTATCATGATCAAGATCATCTATTTGTAATGCTACATGTTGCGTTTGCTGGGATCCGATGAATATGGAATACTATGTCAAGTTGATTAATTGATCTATCATATATGTGTTGTTTATGTTCTTGCATGCTCTCCGTTGCTAGTAGAGGCTCTGGCCAAGTTGATACTTGTAACTCCAAGAGGGAGTATTTATGCTCGATAGTGGGTTCATGCCTCCATTGAATCTGGGACAGTGACAGAAAGTTCTAAGGTTGTGGATGTGATGTTGCCACTAGGGATAAAACATCGATGCTTTGTCTAAGGATATTTGTGTTGATTACATTACGCACAGTACTTAATTCAATTGTCTGTTGTTTGCAACTTAATACTGGAAGGGGTGCGGATGTTAACCCGAAGGTGGACTTTTTAGGCATAGATGCATGCTGGATAGCGGTCTATGTTATTTGTTGTAATGCCCTAAGTAAATCTCATAGTAGTCATCATGATATGTATGTGCATTGTTATGCCCTCTCTATTTGTCAATTTCCCAACTGTAATTTGTTCACCCAACATGCTATTTATCTTATTGGAGAGACACCACTAGTGAACTGTGGACCCCGGTCCATTCTTTTACATCTGAAATACAATCTACTGCAATCTCTGTTCTCTATTGTTATTTGCAAGCAAACATCATTCTCCACACCATACGTTTAATCCTTTGTTTACAGCAAGCCGGTGAGATTGACAACCTCACTGTTAAGTTGGGGCAAAGTATTGTGATTGTGTTGTGCAGGTTCCACGTTGGCGCCGGAATCCCGGTGTTGCGCTGCACTACACTCCTCCACCAACAACCTTCACGTGGCCTTCATCTCCTACTGGTTCGATAACCTTGGTTTCTTTCTGAGGGAAAACTTACTGCTGTGCGCATCACACCTTCCTCTTGGGGTTCCCAACGGACGTGTGCATCACGCGCCATCAGGGGGGCGATGCGCCGACGGCTACGTTGGAAGCAGCGACGGGGGCCTGGACGGGGGCGGCGGCCGATGCGCCGGCGGGTGATGCGCCGGCGGCTACGTTGGAAGCAGCGACGGGGAAATGGACGGGGGCGGCGGTCGATGCGCCGGCTGCTACATTGGAAGCAGCGACGGGGGCCTGGACGGGGGCAGCGGCCGATGCACCGGCGGCTACGTCGGAAGCGCCGACAATGGGCATCTCATTCTTCTCCATCGCCGGCGGTTTTCTTCGGGGTTTTTTTCTTCGGTTGTGGAGAAGATGATGGGAAAGGAGAGGAGGCGTTACGTGAGGTAGTGAGAGTGACAGTGATAATGCGAGGATGCAGACAGGGAGAGGCATCTATAAAGGCGAGGGGTCCTAAATGCGACATGCGTCCTACGCGTCCACTATTGCACGTCTGCACGTCTTCAACTTCTGCACCGCGACACGCGTCCACGATTCCACGCCTTCCACTTCTGCACCGCAACACGCGTCCTCGTGTCTAACCCTGGAAATTTAGATATAGTCAGGTATACCCTCGAGTCTTATACTAGCATTTTTTGTGTGCTCAGTTTTCCCCTTGAGTGCTAATACTGGCTAGTGCAATATACTCAGTTTTACCCTCAAGTGGTTGGTCAACAGAGAGTCAACAAATGGGATTAAGCTAGTTAAATGAGTCATTTAATGTGCAAAAAATACCAAAAAAGATAATCATAGTGGCACTTACTCATGGAGTCTTCTTACGCGGCCTGCCACGTTGGGAACCATAACAATCATAGATAAATCAAGTTTTACCACAAATTGCCACTTCTCAAATCACCTAGTAGCTATGAAGGTGCATGGCTTTCCACAATAAGACCTTCCCAAAACAGCTTTCCCCAAAATATAATTTGTCTGAATGAGGCCACAATTTTCACATTCATGTATATTTGTATTGCAAATAGTTTGAGGTATGCCAAGATGGGTTTCATTGTATAAGACACACATTTTCTTTTTAAATTTCATATTTGAATCCCTTAGTCTGTTTACTACTCACGTGCCCTTGGTTTCTTGATACTACTCAGTTTTTCCCTCTCCCTTCACAAATTCTCACAGACGCCCAACCTTGCGCTGATTGGTCTAACCCTTGTCACGCGGATCGTGCTCGTCGACAGTTGATCGTATGATCTAACGGGCAGGATAACCCCTCTCTCTCTCTCTCTGATCGGGGACACCATCCTCTCTCTCTCTGTCGGTGGCTAGCTTCCACCCTCTATGTATGATAAATACCGATTTTGCCACCGGATTCAACAAGTTTGGTTTTCTGTATTATTTTTCACGCGCTAAAAATTATAAACTCTTTTAGGTATTACTTTTCACGCAAAATATGATAAACCATCACCGATTTCTTGTATCCATTACTTTTCACGCAAAAACTAGATTTCGGTGAATGCATTATTTGTCACCCCTCTAACAATCATCAACTCTCTTTAGAATTCCTTTTCTTTTAGGGAATATAGTTTGGGATATAGTTTTGGTAATTTGAAACGTCCCAGAAGTGGTATAATTTTGGTAGAAACACGAGACATACATATTTGGAAAATTTGGGGGATTTCGGTGAATGGATTATTTATCACCCCTCTAATAATTATCAACTTTCTTTAGCATTCCTTTTCTTTTAGGGAATATAGTTTGGGATATAGTTTTGGTTATTTGAAACGTCCCAAAAGTGGTATAATTTTGGTATAAACATGAGGCATACATATTTGAGGGATTTCGGTAAATGGATTATTTATCACCCCTCTAACAATTATCAACTATCTTTAGCATTCCTTTTCTTTTAGGGAATATAGTTTGGGATATAGTTTTGGTAATTAGAAACGCCCAAAAGTGGTATAATTTTGGTATAAACATGAGGCATAGATATTTTAGGGATTTCGGTGAATGGATTATTTTTCACCCCTCTAACAATTATCAACTTTCTTTAGCATTCCTTTTCTTTTAGGGAATAGTTTGGGATATAGTTTTGGTTATTTGAAACATCCCAAAAGTGGTATAATTTTGGTATAAACATGAGACATACATGTTTGTGGGATTTCGGTGAATGCATTATTTGTCACCCCTCTAACAATTATCTACTATCTTTAGCATTCCTATATTCCCTAACACTTATTTTTTGGTAATTTTGGTGAATGCGCACAACAACTTTGAAAACAATGACAAGTACATGTAACTGAATAATGGATTTGTAACAAGGAATCCCTTGTAACAACTTCTAGCGCCTGGTGAGCAATGATAAGAATCCGATCGCAATTATACAACAAAAAAACAAACAGCCATCAGATTAGATTGCTTCTTCAACTCGATCAGCTGCCTTAACTGCTTGTTCATTTTCTTCAGTTCTCCCTTCACTTCCACCAGTTATGCATTGGGACTATTAGGCATAATCGGGATGGCTCCTCTCTCCACCGCATTCTCTACAGCAAGTCCCCCCTCCCAAATTGCGCTCCCCAATAGCGCCAATTGATTCCTGCAATTGAAGCCTCTGAACGTACACATCGATCCACTCGAAATGCATGCATTTATTCAGGATCTGAAAAAACAACGTGAACCCTAAATCCCGAATTCGAGGTAATAACAAGAAAATCGAGAGAAAACAGAGCAATTGGAGCGAGATCTAACCTTATCCCCCTCTCTATATGGCAAGCTCTCGCATGCAAGGAACTCACGTCCATGATTTTCTTCCCGTTGTCGTCCCTCTTACAGATCGACCTCTTCAGAGGCTCCTGGCGTGGGCAGTCAGGGCATCTTGTCAAAGGCACAGGTCCATACTGCGGACATGAAGAACGGGAGGTCGAAGAGAAACTAGACATCACCCGCCTACCGAAGAAGGGCTGCCACTGGCGGAGAAGAAGAACAATCGGGTGCGGGGAGAGAAAGGGGAAGCAATGGCACGGGCACGGGCGCTGGGCTGGCTCAGGCTCCCATTTTGCAACGGTCACCTGGGTAAGTTGTGGGTCCGGCGCGCTAATGTGGACAAGTTGTGGGTCCCACGATGATCTAGATAAGTGAAGACGTATCCACTGCGGGACACCAACAGCGGCCCCACTTGCCATCACCAACCAACGGTCAACTTAATGGGATTCCTCCCGTCCGAGCTCCTTGTGAGGGTTTCAGACAAGGGCTTGGGTAAAACTAAGGAAAAACTAAGCGGCTGGGAAAAACGGAGCACAACTAAGGACCCGAGGGCACGAAAATAGAAAGCCCTAAACTTTAAGTAAGATATATAAATTCAACATAAATGAATATCTTTAAGGAGTTTTCAGAGTAGGGGGGCAATGGCCCCTTACCCTAGAAAAGCTTAGCCACTATGAAAAAGGGGTCCTTGGCGTCGTTTCGCCCTAGGGCCCCCGAAATCTATGGACCGGCCCTGAGAATAGAGACAACTACCAAGGGCCGAAATTAGCTGGAGTATGGAAGCGCAAAAGTTGATCTTCTCGGTCGCCCCCTGCAGTGGGGCCCCAGGCGGCGCATGCTGGCACGCCGCCGGTTGTGCTGCCGCCGTCGCTGCCACCGCTTGTTGTATCTCCTGCATCTCCGTCTCCGCATCCGCCCCCGCCTGATGTATCTCCTCTAACTCCAACTCCACTATCTCCCTCTCCGCCTCCTCCCCCGCCTGTTGTATCTCCTCTATCTCCAGCTCCGCCGCTGCCCCATTTTCCTGCTCTGCCTCGGCCGCCACCTGTTGGGCCTCCATCTCCGTCGCGGCTGCCACCTGCTGAGCCTCTCTCTCCGCCTCGGCCGCCTGCTTTGCCTCCCTCTCCACCGCGGCCGCCACCTGTTGGGTCTCTATCTCCTCTGTGGCCACCGCCTGCTGAGCCTCTCTCTCCGCCTCGGTCGCCGCGGCGAGCTGCGCCTCAAGCTCGAGTTGCTTGGCCGCCTGCGCCGCCCTCAGCCAACGGACGAGGAGACAAATCCATACCACGAATCCAAGTACAAGAACCACCCCAGCGAAGCATAGTAGTCCAATCACCAGTATGTGCTTTAGATGGCCGACCCATAGGGTGGGGCAGAGACCCTCAACAGTTAGGTCCCTAGTTAAAAAAAATTATGTACACTTACTACACTTATATTTATACTCTTTAGGCAGTAGAGTTCGGAAAAAATCTAGAAAATATAGAAGGTTGAAGTTGTAGCTTAACGTGCCTATACTCCGACTCCTTCTCAAATATGCAGAACAACACGGATCCTCATAATTTTTCTTCTGATTATTTCTATTTCTCGCAAATAATACACATGTACACAACTAGCTATTGGTAGAAATAATAATCATGATATATAGCTCGTGCGATCAATAAAAATAAATAGTTTCAAATATCTTCAGCAATATTCTTAAGACCATGGATCTTTCAAATGTAAATATTATTTAGTTTGTTATTGCATTACCCTAATATTTATCTTGCTAAATAATAAAAAATAGTTTTTTATGTGTGACCAAGTGGTGAGGTTTGAGTGACATTGTTAAGGGGCCTAGAAAACTAATCATGCTTAACTTTAAGTAAGATAAATAAATTCAACATAAATGAATTTCTTTAAGTAATTTTTCAGAGTATGGGGCAATGTCCCCTTACCCTAGAAAAGCTTAGCCACTATGAAAAAGGGGTCCTTGGCGTCGTTTCGCCATAGGACCCCCGAAATCTATGGACCGGCCCTGGATGCAACTGGATGCTAGTGGTTAATCAGGATATCTTTTTCCAGGCTAGTGGGTGGCGGCATATTAATAGAATAGCAAATGCATAGCTTTTCTGAGTGCCATATTTTCAGCTGCATGTATCGACCCTAACTTTTCCATGATTGTAATAAGTGATGATGAACTTTTTGTGACTTGATACTTTGTTTAATAAAGCAAGCCGTGTGCATCTATTGATGCAGAGGCTGGAGCTATGCTCCTTTATCGAAAAAAATCAAAGTGTTTTATATATATTTTAGGATGGAAGGTAGAACCTAGCTATTCATCTGTTTTTTTATTTCGTGTTCTAGGCTTTGTTAAAGTTAAATCTTGCAAGTTTCACCAAGAACATAAGAAACAATATCTACATCCATAATACCAAATACATATAATATGAAATATATACTTTATGATGATTTTAACACAATCAATTTCACATCATTAACGTTGATATTTTGTTCCTCGATATTTGACTAAATTTTACAAATTTTAACTAACCTCGGAATGTGAAGTAAAAAAAAACCGAGGGAACACTCACCAGCAAGCAGCAACCATTCATATACATATCGCCAAGACAAGTGTTTGTTGTTACTAGTGCAGCATCATACACCCTGTTGCCTCCTCATGTCCGCCAAATAGAATTGTGAAACGAGCAGAAGGAAGTACTGACATCAGTATTCCATTCCTGCGCTCACATCACTACTACTGTAGATGAGATCAATCCGGACAGTCATCAGCTCTAGAATGACACGCAAAAAATCAGACCAAATCTATAATGCAACCTTTTCCCTAGCTCCAAAAGGCACACATGACATGAATAACAACGCCAGAGATGACATATTTTGGCTGATTATGAAAGAAAGGACACCCATGTATAGCGGTAAAGGTAGCCACAGCGTATGCCAAATTGAGATGCCAACATACGTACATTTGGGTTTCGACATCGGTTCCCTTCGTTGTGGAGACGCAGTTGTGGAGACGCGTGAGGTCTTGCCAGAGGCAAAGAAACCAAGCCTTGGCACAAAGCCAAGACCAAAACAAAAATCTACTCTCGCGCCATAGTATTACTAAGTGTTTTTGCACAGGTGAGGCCCCACATAGGCGCCTACTCCTTGATCTTCATGATGAGTATGTTGGCGGTTGCAGAATGATTCCTAAAGACGTGAGCGTTCTTTTCGTTTCAAACTTCCCACGAGACAAACATCGCTAGAGAGGCCAAAGCCTTCCTCGATTGTATCATTTTTGGATAACCTCCCTCCACCATTCTTTTATGGTTGAAATCGTGGCCCATTGTTGCGGATGTATGTCAATTGATCCAAACCATGCCCTCAAGTTTCCCAAATAACACGAGGGTAGCTGCAACATAAGAGGCTGTGAGCGGTTGATTCTTGGACTTGGTTCCAAAGCTTGCAATGGTCACAATTTGGCCATCCACGCCTATGTAGTATATCCCGCCGACCAAACATACTTTTGGATAACTAACCATGTGAATATCTTGCCCTTGAAGGTGCCCACGGATTCCAAACCATGGAGGTAACTGGAGAGCTAGTGTGACCCAAAAATTGCATTTGTATGCCGAGTTGCCAACGAAGCTCAATAATACCAATGTTTTCCAAACTTCCAAGCAATCAAATCAGGGGTTTTATGGTCAAGTTGGGGCCCATAGAGCATCTCCCAAAGTTTGTAAAATTGTGCGATATGCTCAAGCGAAAGGCCATCTTGGGTGTTAAGGTGTGACACCTAAAATTCCTTCTCCAAAGCTTTCTTCACCGTGCACTTCCTTCTTCTTGCAATCCTGAAGAATTTTGGATCAATATCGTTTGGCCACATCCCATTAAGCTAAGTGGACTCCCAAAAGAGGGCCTTCTCCGTTTCCAATGTTTACAATCGTGGCCACCGTGAAAAGATCATGATCTGCTCATGATTTTTCATAGTGCAAGAGTTGTAAAGCCCCACCCAATGTTTGGTATGGTCCACCCATTCATTCTATAGCCATCTTAGAAGCAAGGCCGGCGAGAACTTTGATAGGTTGAGGATTCTGAGATGTCCACAATCTTTCTGCTCACATACAAGTTCCTAATTAGCTTTCCACTTTCCAGAGCCGACTTTCTCACAAACCTCCATGTCTTTGATAGGACCGTCTAATGTTATTAATCTTCAAAAGGACTTCTATTGGTACCTGATGACGTTGGGACTCCAACTGCAGAGTGTTGAACAAGCCCAAACATACTTCATACGGACTTCATCCAGAAGACACGGATGTAACCCCTAACCCCTCCCGTGGCGCTCCCCAGGGCGCCGCCAGGCGGCCGATCTCCCTCCTTCCGCCGCCCCTCCCTCCATTTCTCTTCCTCCGCCGCTGCCGTCGGCGCTGGCCACGGTGGCGGTGGGCCCCGGCACCAAAGTGCCCGGGGGTTGTTGGAGGCAGCGACTGGCGGTGGCGGCCGGGGCGTCGACCTCCGGCTTCGGCGTGCTCCGCGTCTAGGGCAGCATCCCTGGATGTGCGGGGCGGCTCCTCCTCCACGGCCTCCGGCGATGGATGGTGGTGGCGGCGGCTGTTGGATCTTGTGCCCGCCGAGATCCATCGTCGGCTTCTGCTGGCGGCGCGAGGAAGGGGCGGCGATGTGCGGGGCGAGGATGGTGTGGTTGCGACTTCCACCGTCCACCGAATTCACCTTCGTCATTGTTGGTTAGCGGATGGCGGCGTGGGGGCCTGTTCGTCTGCTTCGGGTTTGAAGGTGGTGGTCCTAGGGTTCTTATGCGAAGATGAAGACCTACTGAATGCTGATCCTTTTCATCTAGCCGGAGTGTTGAGTTCCGGAAGGCTCCGCCGGGGAATGCATCAGCGCATCTTTTGCCTGTAGTTTGCTGGATCGGGTGGTATTCGGTCCCGCGCACCCATGCTTTTATTCTGACCATTTGGTTCCGGAGGGAGCGACACGAAGCTCTTTTTCTGTGTTGACATCAAGTGACTATGGATCCATGATGAAAGTCGGAAGAAGAGAATTTTATGAAGGCCGGATGGGAGGAATAGCTAAGGGAGGTTCAAGTCTCCGCGCTGTTGAGGGACTTGCTTGGTGTTCCTGGCTTCACAGCAGCGGTATGAAAGTGGGGCGACAACACATGTGAAGTTCAGAGTCCTACCTTTCAGGGTGAAAACCCAAGGTCAGGCCTTAACTGGTTGTGCCTGGCAATGACCTTGTTGGAGGCATTGTTTGAGAGCGGGGACTATCTTCAGGGTGAAAACCTAATATCTTTGATCGGGCGATGACGGTGTTAGAGCTTTGTTCCCTTCTTGAAGGCGTTGTTTTTGAAGAGTCTGTATTTCAGGTGTTGTCTTGGTGGTGGATGTATTGATGTTGTTAGGCCCGAGATGCTGTAGCGGGACTTTTGTTTCTTAGTTGTCTTTTCTATTTTTTGGCTGTGTGCATCCGTAGTGCCATTAGAGTGGTGCGTTGTTGCAGAGGCTGGGTGTAATTAGTATCTTTTGATATTAATATATTCCATTTATCAAAAAAAGTGCAGAGTGTTGTGTCGCGAGTATTTTC
>NC_061514.1:12241399-12260351 GCF_022539505.1 Lolium rigidum | reverse complement strand
AAGGGTGACTCGGGGGTTTATATCGAACTCTTGGGGAACTGGACAAAGAGTATTCTCTTCTCCCTTCTCTAGCAATCCTGCAAGTAAATGCCTTGTGTCCCCAGCTCCACCGTGTGGTTGTCAAGCACAAGGTTTCGTGTAAGTAAATAACACAAGTAGAAATAAAACAATTAAAAACTAAACTGAATAAAATAACTAAGTAAAAAACTGTAAAGAGGTTGATTGTTTTTGGTGTTTTGAATGCAAATAAGAAAAGTAAATATTTTTATATTTTCGGATTAAAATAGTGGAGCAAATAGAAAACAAGGTAAAGGAAATGTAAAGGTGTTTCTTATGATTAAAAGTCAACCGGGGTTCATGGGTTCACTTGACTATTCTCTCTTAAAGTTGTGGTGGACAAATATTAAATCATCAATGAGATATGAAGGTGCAAACAATAGTATATGTAAGATCACAATTAATATTTGCATGACGTCTTAACATAGAGATGATGCAACGCATCTCTCTTATACTTCACAAGAAAGAAACTTCATCAATCGTGTATTAAGAATTAACAGAGCATAGCAATAAGTACTTTGACATGAAGTTTGAATATCAAATATGCTACCTTGAACAAACAAGATCACCACAGCTGTCACGTGATGAACATAGCACATGCATTTACTTTATCCCTAATGAGGTACAAAATAAAGGAAAATCCATAATAGGTCTTGACATATTGCACTATCCAATCACTAAAATCATGCTACTCCATCGTATACACACATCACCCCACACACGCTCTTGCACATATGTTTGATCAGAACAAATACTTAAGAATGGGATACATAATATGCATCTATCAATACATCTCACAATATAATATGATCATATCTTATAAAACAATATCACAGAATAAAGATACACCACATATGTATTACAAATATGACCATAATCATGATAGGCAGCTCATATGGCACTAAGAACTATGAAGAACATGAGAGAAATAGATCAAGATATTGCCACAAACCCGTAGTCCAGAGGTGGACTACTCCCTCTTGGTCATGGTGATGATGATGAAGACGTTGGAGAAGGTGGAGATCCCTCCGGCGGTGATCCCGGCGGAGTTTCCGCCTCCAATCTTCTCTGCAGCAGCCTCTGTTTTCGTGTTTTTGTGTTTGTGTGGCGCTCTCCTCCCGAGAACTCTTCAGGGTCATATATATAGTCGTTTTTAGGACAAAATACGTCGATGGGCGAAAGAATCAGGGCAATCGGACAATCGACGGCAGAACAGAGGTGGGTGACGCGCCCTACCTTACTGGGCGCGCCACCTGGCCTCTTTCGGCCCTCAGGCCTCTCCGGGTGTGCATCCAGGGGCCAGGATGCTTCTCCCAATGAAAAAGTGACGCTCCAAAAATCTCAGGTCAATTTGACTCCGTATAGGTTTCTTGAAGTGAAAAATACACAAAACAGGGTATTCCTGTTTTGTAGTGTTATAACCCAAATAAAGGGGATCATTGGTAAATCCCCATAAATCAATGTAAAACATGGTATTATCATTATATATGTTGCAAATATGTGGGAATTCAATATGATAAAGGACAAAGTTCATCTATGCATTTTACATGCATCAGTACCTTAAACACATTGATGTAGTAAATGACAATGCTAGTGAGAATCGCTTTGAGAATCATCCACTAGTACATATTAGCCCACTGATGTCATGGAAAAACTGACGTTAGTGGTGTTATATTGCCACATCAGTAATAAGGCGCCACTCATAGTAGTTAATCATGACGTTGCACCGATACGCCACCATTATTGATGTAATTGTGGCATATTAGGACAAAACGCCACCATTATTATGTAATTGCGGCATGCCAGACAACATGCCACTCAAACGGTGTGTGTACTCGTGGCGTGAAAAGTGACACGCCACTAGTCGATTGAACCGTTGGCTTAGAATTTGCATATATTCATCCATTAACGTTTGACATCCCATACAAATACCGCGCGAGAAATTTGAAATAATTTCAGCCAAAGAATTTCATTCGAATTTAGGATATTTGACACATATTTGAATGGGATTTTAAACATAAATTTAAACTCCTTATCTACTGGAGCCAATAGAGATCGAAGGTGCCACCTTCGCCACCTTTGTTGTTTCTCCAACCATCATCGTCGCTGATGGTGGTGCTACGGAAATCATCTGCCGAGCACTAGTCAGCAGACTCCGGTGACAGGAGAAGGATGATGTTCACCACCTTTGGAGGGTGGTGGTGATACCTTCGCATTCCCCATCCTAGAGACATCACAGGGTCGAGGGAGGTCATGCTTCACCCTCCAAGGCTCTGGCTCTGGCTAAGGCAGTGGTGATGGTTCCGGCTTGGGCTCCACCTCGGGCTCTGCTTGCGCTCCAGATTAGCCTCCTTCTTCGGCCAGCGGAGGTACAGACATCCACGTAGAGGTAGTGGTGGACTGGTGGTGGTGGCACCTACTCCACCTTGGGTCCCCAGAAATAAATCCCGGGTGTGGAGAGCCGTGTGCTGGATGATGGCAAAGTCATCACGGCAAGGCGGTGTGAGGATACCGGTTGGTGTGACAAACACAAAGAAGATGTGACATGGGTGGGTGGCGCGGTCATGGCAGTTGCAGCTCATGGCGAAGGCGGTGGGAGCCCTGCGTGGCAGTGCGCCATGCCTTCGTTGAAGTTGTGGCCCATCCACTAGCGTGGTGGGCCCTCCTTGTTGTATTGCATGGGTCGACACACGTGTTCCACTCATAACAAGCATCAACAACTAGAGCTCAGAGTTGGCCACGAAATCCGGTCACGCCTATCCTCCTCCAAGATTTGGTTGCACCACTCATGAATTAGTAGTGCTAGCCGGTGGCCAGTGAGAAGAGGGGATGGCGTCCACCATCCGCTGGTTGCTAGGCACTTGTTTGGATGTTGATAAAAAAACTTGGAATACCAAGTCACTAGAAAAATAGTACTAGGATAATAAAAGACTAAAAACAATGCATTTGCATACATAAGTAAAACATGCATACTAAAATAATTAGGATGAGGACGTGATCAAGAAGGTGTCTTGCATTTGCCAGTAAAGTTTCCCTGGACTTCCTCTTCAATCACTCCTCTTTTTCAAACCCGCAGGTGTCGTGCCTAACGTTATCGAACAATACACACAATCAACACAACATACAAACAAGTGCTAACAAACAACACATGCACACAAAAGCTATTAAGTGGGTATTAGAGTGATATTGTTACTTTCCTTTTAAGTTCTTTAGTCAGCTCTGATGACTCAAAAAGGGCTCCACTCATTTGGGGCATTTTACTTGAAGGTAAACACTTTTTTTTTGTAATAAGTAGGCTTAACTCCATTGTAGTTGTATCTAGGTATTTACGATAGAGCATCACCATCCATGCGTTATACTATTTGTAAGTGACTGCTGATTATATAAGGGTTTATTTAAGTTGGAAATATAAACTTCATTTCATTAATTAAAGTTAATTGAGAAGAATCCTTATGCATCAAGTAAATGCATGCCCAAGTTTATTTCCATGTAGCACTTTAAATTGAAGATGTTAATTTGCAGAGGTGGCTCTCGATAAGTACCATTGCTTTATAGTTTTCAAAGTTAAAGGGTTATTTTAATTAGTTTAAAGGACATTAAGTGAATTAATTAAAGATTACTATGCACTGCAAAGGTGCACTACTAAATTAAATTCCAAATTTAATCCTACATTTGGAGTTGGTAAGTTATGGAGCTGGTACTGGACTAGTACTTGCGGTTGGGTTTAACCAAGCTTAAGAATATGTCTCACGATTTAACCATTTAGAGTGAGGTGATAAAGAATTCCATGCACCATAAAAGTGCACCACTAAGTTTTATTTCCCAAAAATTTCAAACAAAGATCGACAAAGTTTCAGGTGATGGTGTGAGGTAACTACTGGTCACATACTCAGTGAGTTGGAGTCAATTCGTTGCAACAAGTTTGACAATCCATGGTGGAAGAAATCCATTGGTGAATGTCAATCCTTATAATGGTTTCGTATTTTTGTGTCACGGATCGTTCTCCGGCCTGCTTACTCCCGAAAATTATAATGAACGACCTCTAAACATTAACGATTGTCCAAAGGTTTCCTTCAGCGGCTATGATTGGTTTTCAATCAGTTCAAAAATTTATTCATGGTTGTGGGAATCATCTTGTCAGGCAAAGCACAAGTTCTTTTTATGGTTGTTACTTCATGACAGATTAAATACACAGAATATTTTGAGAATCAAAAAATGCCAACTTCAGTCTTATTTATGTGCAACAATCCAATGCAATGATGAAGAAACCCTAGTACACCTCTTTTGGTCATGCACTTTTGCTATCAAATGTTGGGATTTTATCTGTCCTCGGAGACATGAGATCTAAACTGAAACTTCCTTTTGCAATGGAAGTCATGATTTTAGAAGCATGGGGGATTTGGATTGTCAGAAATAATAAAATCTTCAACAATACATATGCAAACTTCAATAGTTAGAAAGCTATTTTCCTGCAAGAGCTAAGACTATTGGCTTAAGAATGAAGAAAAAAAACATGTAGAAACTTTCAAAGAGTGGCTTCAATCGCAAATTTAGTTTAGTTTCTTTTAGCATGGATTTCTTCTGTAGTTTCTGAAGAGTTTCTCACTCTTTCATGTAAATACTTTATTGTATCTTATAATATAAAAAATTCCATTGTGTTTTTAACCCACTGTTTACCATAAAAAAAATAGCCCCATCCTAGAGGGAACGCATCACAAGATATGTGCTTCGGATCGGTCAATGCACATGGACCCACACACTGTGCGTACTTGTTCAATTAGTTTTCTAGACAACCCCCAAGTGTAGGGGTCGCCGTAGTACGATTCAATGTGGGAGTGGGGTATCGATTCACAGGAGCAAGAAGGAAAATCTAATATTACCTACAACTAAATTTTCACAAGTTTTAGTTGATTATGCACTAGACAATTTAACTGAGTGGTGGAAGCTAATTTGATACAAGAAAATAAAGTGCAGCAAAAATAACTATGTAAAGTGTCCCAATCCTCTTCAACACAATATGACAAGACAAAGGTTTTCTCTTATAGGAACAATGAGCATGGGGCATGGGTTCACTCAATCCTCCCTCTCAATCTATGGTGGTGATCCTGTTATAAATAATAAAAGTACACTACAATATCCACCACAAGAATTACATAGATAGATCCATAGACATGCCAGGCATATCACATGGAAGTCAACCATGATCATACATAGTTGGATCAAATTACCAGCACAAACCCATTGTCCAAGGGTGGACTACTCTCCTCTTATCATGTAGATTGATGAGGAGGCGTTGGTGAAAGGGGAGAGGAAGCCGGAGGCGATTCTGGCAGCGGTTCCCTCTCCAATCTTCCTCTGGCGGTAGCCAGCAGACTCTCTCTTTTGGTGTTTTCAATCTCCGCCTCCGTGGTGTCGAGGAAACCCTGGGGGTCATATATATATAAGGGTTTTTAGGTCAAAACAAGTCGGTTGGTGCATGATTGAGGCGAATCGGATGGTCGACGATGAAACGGGACCAGGTGGCACGCCCTAGGTGGGGGAGCGCCATTGGGCCTCATTTCCAGCCCATTGACCTCCTGGTGTCCTACTTTAGCTCATTTTGTTCATCTCTAAATTTCCGAAGCATGGTCCCTGACCTTGCCCTTTTTCGAGTCCCGTGTATCTCCTGAAAAGTCAAAAATACTAACAGAAGGTCGTTTCTGCCAGACAGACAGAGTTAAAACCACAGAAGAGGGGATCATTTAGAAAGTCCCCGAAAACAATATAAAATATGGAAATAACATTATATAAGATGCAAATATGTGGGAATATGTATCAATAAAGTACAAAGTTCATGTATGCATTTTACATGCATCAACATCCCCAAGCTTAACACCTATGCTGTCCTCGAGCATAAAGGTGATAAAACTAACATGAACTTTGGAGTCTATTGCATTGCTTCTATGTGATCATACAAAGTCTTACAAGGTTCAGTCAATAAATAATTACAATAAGCAATATGAACTCATGAAGTGATAACTCTTACATTCTACAAAGCATGCATAATAGTAAATAGCATTGTGAGCAATAGAATGATAAGTATTACGAATCATAAAGCATGCTTGAATAATCATATAGAAATTGTTAGAAGACTCATTATCTTCTCTTTTGATTCTCTTGACTCTTGCACACAATAAAATAAGTAGGTAATATATGTGCTAGTCCTCCAACAAAATAAAAGGTAAAAAGAGCATAAAACAAGATTTTGGGATATGCAATTCATGTGAACAATACTCATAAGGATGGGGTACCATGTATCTCCTAGTTATAGAGACACCTATGATTCATGTGTTTGACTTCTTATAAGTAAGTATTGCCTCACGCCCTAGCACTTAGATAACCAGACCTCGCATTACTCAACTTTAGATTACCATAGACCTTTCACATATTGTTTTAACCAAGAATAACACAAAGATGTACCTCCATGTTGCCTGTACAAATAAAGAAAGGAGATTTAGAATCTCGACTTATGTAGGCCATCCATACTGGACAACAATCTTGTGAGCATCCTCTCTAAAATCTCTCTCTCTCAGTTTTGCCGCTCTATATTTTTCTGTATTTCTTTTTTCAACTCTCTTTCTTTTATTTCTTTTTATTTTCTCTCTTCCTACTGAGGATGCTCGTGATGAAACTTCCACCATGATTAGGCATGGCTTTAGTTAGTGCCCCATTAATTGCACTTCTCTAACATATATGCATACTCTAGTCTTTATTTGATAACCCCCTATATTTCATCCGAGATGGCCACTAGTTACTAGGGTCATGATGATCAACTTAAGGGTAAGTGAAATGTTGAAAGGTATTTCCCATGACAATCATGGTTCCAACCTAGCTCATCACTCATAATTAGTCAAAGCCATGGCATACATAGTGGTGTTTTCCTTCCATACCTTACTTTGCTATGAGCTTTAAATTACATAAAAGGAATATTTTGAAATGGTTGGAGCCATAAACACACATATTATACTTGGAATAACAAGTGTAAGTAGATATGATAGAAATTTGGGTTTGAGTTGAATTGGAAACAAGTCTATTCTTGTGTGAGAATTTATTTTTTGGGCTAGCAAGAGATCTAGAAGCATGCAGTAGTATTCATAGTGCTATGCATTCATAATCAAACAATGATACTTAAAGTTACTCTATGTATACTAGTAAGAAGTATCACTAAATAAGGCACACATCAAATCATAACTCAATAAAGCATTTGAAACCAGTAGTACTATACACAATATAAATTTCAGCTATAAATGGGCATCCCTCTTCTTCTTTTGATAATATGCAACTTATTTTTATTGAGGCATTCATGGATAGAGAGTTTAGTTCAGTAGATCTTACATAAGCATGAAAAGTATTCAATGCGATGATCTTCTTTAATTTAAAACAAAACTAGATACAAAACAAATAAAGGACGCTCCAAGTTTCTGTGAGAATTCTATGTTGCTCAAAAAACAAAGTTTGGAAGTGTGCAAACCGAGAGTTTTAATATATGTCCAGTGGGGTGCCTTGGTCATCCCCAATATTATGGCCTTCACCATTATTGTATTTCTCTTGCCATTCCCTGTGAAAAAACTTCAACACAAAACTTTATTCCCATTCTTTTCTATGGAGTGACATTAGTGGTACAAGGATAATATGCTTGCTGCTATTTTCTTCAAGGATAAAAATTATTTATTTATGAACAAGAGAGCACATAATGTCCTACTAATTCTAGTATATCAAAAGTATTAATAAAAAATTATTTTGATACTTGAAAGAATGGTTCTAACATTAAGAGGTAGAATCTGTCTAAATTTTTAGTAGCAGCAGAACTGAATTTTTTCAACCACTTAGTCATGTGAGTAATTTTAGCCAATTTTTTTTTCATATATAGGATGAAAAGTTACAGCTACTGTGAGTTTATAAAGATATTATGAGTTACAAAAAATATAAAAAGTGTGCACTAAAAAGTGCAGTGTAGGAATTAGCAACTCCATTATTTGTTTCACAACTTTTAACACCCAAATGGGTAAAACTTGGTACTTAATTTTAGAAATCAGAGAGTAAACCAAAAACAATTATCATGCTAGATACATCAAGCATGTATAGAAAAAATAAAAATAAAAACATCTTGGGTTGCCTCCCGTAAAGCTCTTTCCTGATAGCCATATAGCTAGGCTTACCTAATGTGTTTAAGTTGTCTGCAAATCATGTGGTAGCTTGAATCTTGGTGCTACCTCATTCTTCCTTGAAAAGTGCTCCATACACTTCTTATGTGGGAATTTAAATTTAAAATTCCCTTCCTTTGAGTCAATAATAGCCCCTCTAGTTCCCAAAAAGGGTCTCCCAAGAATTATAGGACTAGAGGTATTGATCCCCATGTCCATGACAATAAAATCCACACACGCATATGTCATATGTAATTCAACCATAACATTATTAACTCTTCCTATTTAGTTGAATCACCATCAAGTAAAATATCTATATATCATTTTTCAATATTCTTAATATTTAGCAAATCATATGGCTCTTTAGATAAAATAGAGACACTAGATCCTACATCTAGAATAGCATGGTGTGTCTGTTTGTCTATAGCAATTAATATCTTGGGGATCCAAGCATCCCCAAGCTTAGGTCGTATCAAAGCTTCATTATTATACCTCTCAATCTTTTCTTTGATAACATAATTAGCTATATAAGAGCCAAACCCAGCTTGATGAAAGTTAATAGTATGATCTTTCAAAAACTTTTCAAGAATAGCAATTAGTTCATGCAAGCTACATTTATCAAGATCTAGTAATGGCTCTCTTTTTTCACTAAGCATTTGTTACTTCTTCTATTTTTTATTATTTGTTACCATAAGTGTTTCTTTATATTCCATATAATTAAGGGTTTCCCAACATTTGTACATTACCTCTTGTACATATTTAATAGTTTACTCATGATTATTCTGTTGAAGGATATTTTTAAAAGATAAAACTTCTTATGTTAGGAGATCCACTTTTTCATTTAAACCATCATGTCTTTCAAACTTAGCTATGAATTCTTTGTTTAATTAATTCTTTTGGTGTGGATATAAAGGATCTAATGGTGTTTTCTAATTCATTGGAGTTATTATAACCACTAGTATATTTGTTAGGCACATATGGGGGCCGGCCATAGGTGTTATTGTAGTTTTTCCCATATCCATTATTGTAAAGTTTATTATATAGTTGACATCTACATTTTCATTGGTGTTTCCAACTAATTCTTGTAGGGGGACATTATCATTATGTTGCTTTGTTGTATATGCTAGTATGGCATCAATTTTATTTGACAAGGGGTCTACTTTTTCAATAGAGTGTATCTTCTTAGTGGGATTAGGTGCCATTTCAGTGTTCCATTGACTATGGTTGTGTAGCATGCTTTCTAAGATGGCTTTAGCTTCAGGCACAGTTTTACTCATGAATGCACCCCTCGCAGCAGATTCTATCATGCTTCTTGACATTATATTTAACCCAGCCATTATAGAAAGAGTGTAGGATAGTCCATTCATTTACTCCATGTGATGGTCAAGTTCTAAGCATGTTTTTAATTCTTTCCCAAGCTATTGCTACATGTTCATTATCATTTTTCCTAAATGATATGATGCTATTTCTATTTTGTAGGATTTTAACATGTGGCTAGTACTTTTTAATAAATGCTTCTTTAAGATCATCCCAAGAATTTATGCTAGAAGTAGGTAATGATAATAGCCATCCATAGATTTTTCTCTAAGTGAAATGGGAATAATTTAAACTTCACAATATTATTTTCGACATTTTTAAACTTTTGCATATCACAAATTTCACAAAAATCATGCAAATGCATAGAGGCATCTTCACTAGCACTACCACCGAATTGTTCTCTAGTTATTAGTTATTAGATTTAATAACCCATGACTTACTTCAAAGCTTTCAGCAGTTATTTCAGGTGTTGTGATAGGCTTATCAATAAATTGATCATCGGGAGTGTTTGTGTAGTCACACAATTTAGTACCTCTTTCTCCCATAACTTCTAATAGAAAGTTACTACTAATTTTTAGGTGTTTTTATGTTGTAGAGGAGAACTAGAAAGAAAGTACTAAAAACAAGACAAATAAAATACTTTGCAAAATCTAAAAGAGAAAGAAGAGCTCACAATGGTGTAACCTCCCCAAGCTTGGGTCTTTACACAAAGTTGGAGCTGAAGATGATGATGGCCCTACAAAAGTTCTTGCAACCGCCTTGTGCTTCACACGCAGCAACCACTATGAGATAACTCTCCAATTCTCCGACAACGGCGCCAGAAAATGTCTTGATGACGTTGGGACTCCAAGTGAGAGTGTTGTCCTCATTTGTTCACAATCCTGCAAAGTAAAGTAATGCCTTCTGTCCCCAACTCCTCCGTATGGTTGTCAAGCACAAAATTTCGTATTATTAATAGTAAACAAAAGATGCAATACAAGCAAAGTAAACTAAATAAGTAAAGCAAACTATGGGAAAGTGGTAAAGAGATAGTTGTTTGTGGGTTTTGTGTGTGATTAATTGAACTAAGTATTTTTTTGTATTTTCGGATTAAAATATTATTTTAGATAAAAAGTAAGATAAATGCAATGGAAATGTGTTTCTTACGATTAAAATTGGACCTTGGTTCATGGGTTCACTTGTCTACTCTCGTTTTAAAGTTGTAGTGGATAATAGCAATTCATCAATGAGATAATGTTGGTGTAACCTTAATATGTGTTTGATAAGCATTCATATGGGCATCGCGTACTAACATAGAGATGATGCAACACATCTCTCGTATACTCCACCAAGAAAGGGAAAACGCCATGCAATCTTGTACTAAGAATTAACAGCGCATAGTCATAAGTACTTTGACATGATGTTTGAATATCAAATATGCTACCTTGAACAAACAAGATCATCACTTTTGTCACGTGATGAACATAGCACATACATTCACTTTATCCCTAGTGAGGTATGATACGTCTCCGACGTATCGATAATTTCTTATGTTCCATGCCACATTATTGATGATATCTACATGTTTTATACACATTATATGTCGTATTTATGCATTTTCCGGCACTAACCTATTAACGAGATGCCGAAGAGCCGATTCGTTGTTTTCTGCTGTTTTTGGTTTCAGAAATCCTACAAAGGAAATATTCTCGGAATTGGACGAAATCAACGCCCGGGGTCCTATTTTTGCACGAAGCTTCCGGAAGACCGAGGGGAAGGAAGTGGGGCCACGAGGCGCCGCCACAGCGAGGCGGCGCGGCCCAGCCCTAGGCCGCGCGGCCCCGGCGTGTGGGGCCCTCGTGTGGCCCCCGCGTTGCCCTTCCGCCTACTTAAAGCCTTCGTCGCGAAACCCCCGATGCCGAGAGCCACGATACGGAAAACCTTACTTGTGACGCCGCCGCCGCCAATCCCATCTCGGGGATTCTGGAGATCACCTCCGGCACCCCGCCGGAGAGGGGATTCATCTCCCGGAGGACTCTTCACCGCCATGGTCGCCTCCGGAGTGATGAGTGAGTAGTTCACCCCTGGACTATGGGTCCATAGCAGTAGCTAGATGGTTGTCTTCTCCTCATGTGCTTCATTGTCGGATCTTGTGAGCTGCCTAACATGATCAAGATCATCTATCTGTAATTCTATATGTTGTATTTGTCGGGATCCGATGGATAGAGAATACTATGTTATGTTGATTATCAATCTATTACCTATGTGTTGTTTATGATCTTGCATGCCCTCCGTTATTAGTAGAGGCTCTGGCCAAGTTTTTGCTCTTAACTCCAAGAGGGAGTATTTATGCTCGATAGTGGGTTCATGTCTCACGTGAATGCGGGGAGTGACAGAAACCTCTAAGGTTATGGATGTACTCGTTGCCACTAGGGATAAAACATTGATGCTATGTCCGAGGATGTAGTTATTGATTACATTACGCACCATACTTAATGCAATTGTCTGTTGTTTTGCAACTTAATACTTGGAAGGGGTTCGGATGATAACTCTGAAGGTGGACTTTTTAGGCATAGATGCATGCTTGGATAGCGGTCTATGTACTTTGTCGTAATGCCCAATTAAATCTCACAATATTCATCATGTCATGTATGTGCATTGTTATGCCCTCTCTATTTGTCAATTGCCCGACTGTAATTTGTTCACCCAACATGCTATCTTATGGGAGAGACACCTCTAGTGAACTGTGGACCCCGGTCCATTCTTTTACATCGAATACAATCTACTGCGATACTTGTTCTACTGTTCTCTGCAAACAATCATCATCCACACTATACATCTAATCCTTTGTTACAGACAAGCCGGTGAGATTGACAACCTCACTGTTTCGTTGGGGCAAAGTACTTTGGTTGTGTTGTGCAGGTTCCACGTTGGCGTCGGAATCTCTGGTGTTGCGCCGCACTACATCCCGCCGCCATCAACCTTCAACGTGCTTCTTGACTCCTACTGGTTCGATTAAACCTTGGTTTCTTACTGAGGGAAACGTGCCGCTGTGCGCATCACACCTTCCTCTTGGGGTTCCCAACGGACGTGTCAACTGCACGCATCAAGCAAATTTCTGGCGTCGTTGCCGGGGAGGAAAGGTAAAAGGCTCTCATACTCCGGTCCCAGGTAAAGTACTTTTCTGGCGCCGTTGTGTGTGTGCTCGAAGCTATTTCCTTTAGATCCTGCAATTGCATCTTTTTGTTTCTTGTTTACACTAGTTTGGCATAATGGACAACAATGAGCTTCTTATTCTATTTTCTGATTTAAGACATGGATGGTTTGATGCGAAAATTAAAAAACCCATGGAACATATTAGCATGAATACTTTGAATACCATTGTTGCTAATGATATGGAGAATTCTAAGCTTGGGGAAGCTGGTTTTGATGAGCATGATATTTTTAGTCCCCCAAGCATTGAGGAGAAAATTTACTTTGATGATACTTTGCCTCCCATATATGATGATTATAATGATAGTAGTCTTTTAGTACCGCTGTTATGGAGGATAAATTTGATTATGATTACAATATGCCTCCTATATTTGATGATGAGAATAATAATGATAGCTACTTTGTTGAATTTGCTCCCACTATTACTAATAAAATTGATTATGCTTATGTTGGGAGTAGTAATAATTTTATGCATGAGACTCATGATAAGAATGCTTTATGTGATAGTTATATTGTTGAGTTTGCTCATGATGCTACTGGATATTATTATGAGAGAGGAAAATATGGTTGTAGAAATTTTCATGTTACTAAAACACCTCTCTATATGATGAAATTTTTGAAGTTACACTTGTTTTATCTTTCTATGCTTGTTGCATCATGCTTCATGAATTTGTTTATTTACAAGATTCCTTTTCATAGGAAGCATGTTAGGCTTAAATTTGTTTTGAATTTGCTTCTTGATGCTCTCTTTTGCTTCAACTACTATTTCTTGCGAGTGCATCATTAAAACTGCTGAGCCCATCTTAATGGCTATAAAGAAAGAACTTTTTGGGAGATAACCCATGTGTTTATTTTGCTACAGTACTTTTATTTTGCATTTGTGTCTTGGAAGTTGTTACTACTGTAGCAACCTCTCCTTATCTTATTTTTATCGCATTGTTGTGCCAAGTATAGTAAGGTTCATACTAGATTTGGATTACTGCGCAGAAACAGATTTCTTGCTGTCACGAATCTGGGCCTAATTCTCTGTAGGTAACTCATAAAATTATGCCAATTTACGTGAGTGATCCTCAGATATGTCCGCAACTTTCATTCAATTTGAGCATTTTCATTTGAGCAAGTCTGGTGCCTCAATAAAATTCGTCTTTACGGACTGTTCTGTTTTGACAGATTCTGCATTTTATTTCGCATTGCTTCTTTTGCTGTGTTGGATGGATTTCTTTGTTCCATTACCTTCCAGTAGCTTTGGGAAATTTCCAGAAGTGTTAAGAATGATTGTGTCATCTCTGAACATGTGAATTTTGATTATGCACTAACCCTCTAATGAGTTTGTTTCGAGTTTGGTGTGGAGGAAGTTTTCAAGGGTCAAGAGAGGAGGATGATATACTATGATCAAGAAGAGTGAAAGCTCTAAGCTTGGGGATGCCCCGTGGTTCATCCCTGCATATTTCAAGAAGACTCAAGCATCTAAGCTTGGGGATGCCCAAGGCATCCCCTTCTTCATCGACAAATTTATCAGGTTCCTCCCTTGAAACTATATTTTTATTCGGTCACATCTTATGTACTTTACTTGGAGCGTCTGTTTGTTTTTGTTTTTGTTTGAATAAAATATGATCCATCATGCTTGTGTGGGAGAGAGACACGCTCCGCTGGTTCATATGAACACATGTGTTCTTAGCTTTTAATGTTCATGGCGAAGGTTGAAACTGCTTCGTTCATTGTTATATGGTTGGAAACAGAAAATGCTACATGTAGTAATTGGTATGATGTCTTGAATAACTGGATACTTGGCAATTTTTGTGCTCATGTTTAAGCTCTTGCATCATATACTTTGCACCTATTAATGAAGAAATACATAGAGCTTGCTAAAATTTGGTTTGCATAATTGGTCTCTCTAAGGTCTAGATAATTTCTAGTATTGTTTTGAACAACAAGGAAGACGGTGTAGAGTCTTATAATGTTTACAATATGTCTTTTATGTGAGTTTTTCTGCACCGGTTCATCCTTGTGTTTGTTTCAAATAACCTTGCTAGCCTAAACCTTGTATCGAGAGGGAATACTTCTCATGCATCCAAAATCCTTGAGCCAACCACTATGCCATTTGTGTCCACCATACCTACCTACTACATGGTATTTCTCCGCCATTCCAAAGTAAATTGCTTGAGTGCTACCTTTAAATAATTCAAAATTTATCACCTCTGATTTGTGTCAATGTTTTATAGCTCATGAGGAAGTATGTGGTGTTTATCTTTCATTCTTGTTGGGCAACTTTCACCAATGGACTAGTGGCTTCATCCGCTTATCCAATAATTTTGCTAAAAGAGCTGGCAATGGGATTCCCAGTCCCAAATTAATTAACCTAAATAGACACTCCTCCATGGTATGTGATTGTTGGACGGCACCCGAAGGATTCGGTTAGCCATGGCTTGAGAAAGCAAAGGTGGGGAGGAGTGTCATCATAATAAAACTAAAATAAAAAGGCACTCCTTCATGGTATGAGATTGTTGGCATGCACCCGAGGTTTCGGTTAGCCATGGTTTGTGAAAGAAAGGTTGGAAGGAGTGCCACCCAAAAATAAAAATAATTCATGGGAGCCGCTCTTTGAAGGTTTGTCTGGCAAGGGGGTTAGAGTGCCCACTACCATTCGTTGACAACAACAAACACCTCTCAAAATTTTACTTTTATGCTCTCTTTATGTTTTCAAAACCAAAGCTCTAGCACAAATATAGCAATCAATGCTTCCCTCTGCGAAGGGCCATTCTTTTACCTTTTATGTTGAGTCAGTTCACCTATTTCTCTCCACCTCAAGAAGAAAACACTTGTGTGAACTGTGCATTGATTCCTACATACTTGCATATTGCACTTGTTATATTACTTTACATTGACAATATCCATGTGATATACATGTTACAAGTTGAAAGCAACCGCTGAAACTTAATCTTCCTTTGTGTTGCTTCAATACCTTTACTATGAATTTATTGCTTTATGAGTTAACTCTTATGCAAGACTTATTGATGTGTAATGTCCCAGGTTTAGAGACGATCGAGGGGTAGATTTTAGAAAGGGATGTGCATTGCATAGTAAATTCTGGGGAAATTTCGCGCTTTTAAACAAAAATGCATCGAAGGGGGACAAGTTTCTCTCTCGACACCTTACAGGGTTAGGGTTTCGAGAGTGCGACAAACTTGCTTCTCACTTCACTAGTTTAGGGTTTTGAGAAGAGAGGGGAGAGTTCACATGATTGAATTCTAAATGTTATGACATGGTTGAATTCAAAACAAGGTTGAATTTGAATTTCAAATTCAAACATTAAATAATTACTTAAATAATTCAATTGAGGAAATTCATTAAGTAAATGATCAATAATAAATAAGATGAACAATTATATTAAAGTAAAGCTCATTAGAGAAAACTTTGAGCTTTATTGATAATCACACATAATACAATGTCATTACAATATCCAGAATAAATATATGAATTTACAACACATTACAAGAATTGAAGAAATAAAAAAAGAAAAAGGAAAATTACAAGTCAATTAAATGTCCTAAACTACATTGTTGATCATCATGTAATTCTTGCTCAAGAAGATCTTGATCTTCATCTTGATCATCACATTGTCCCTGCACATACACACAAAGACCAAACAAGGATTAAGCCAAGTGGCAAAGCCACTTGGCAGAGTTAACAAGAAAAATGAAAATGAGAGGATATGACCATGATCAGCCGAGCTGATCCACTCAACTGGACCAAGTACCAAGCAGCAAACACACAGGCAGCTCACTAGCTAGTGTGCATGCCTCACAGACACACAAGTCTCGGGAGAGTCACCAAAAGGACCGGACCTTGCTCGTCGACCGAGGGAGAGCCGAGCAGACACCATATATAACCTTTACAGTGCTCAAACCCTAGCCATTTGTTCATCCATCGACAGCAGCAGTGGTAAGTTCATCAAGAACAGACCAAGAACACCAAGAACAGATGAACAGCTAGAGCTGTTCCATCTATTCCCAATCACCAGAAAATAAACCAAGCTTCACAAGCTCACCAGGAGGAGCAGGGCAAGCAACTCAACCATCAGATCAACACTGAAGAAAAACCTCTACACCAACATCAAAATCTAGGAGCTGGAGTGAGGTATATAACTCAACATGAACAAACCAGATGGTTTTGTTCATAAATAAGCATGTGCATCAATCACACACAAGCAAAAGGGTGTGATACCCTATTTGTGTCATCATCTGGCTACTAAGCCATATGGTGCAAGCAAAGGTAGTAAAGGCCACTAGGAAATCATCTTAAGGGAACAACAGCTATGAAAATCAATGCATAACTGAAGAAATCCAAGCAAGAGATGAAGACACAGCCTAGCCTAGCTACACACTTAGCACCTACAGACTAGCTAAGGCCATCGGACATTAGACAAATCATTGTCTATTTGATTTCAACATCAAAAGCTACCTGGCAATCCAACAAATGGATCACCCGAGAAAGCATCTAGTGAGCCACGACGAAGCCAACAAGAGGGGAGCTACCCAAAGGCGGTATATGATTACTGCTAGGGTCACCTCAACCACTAAAACAGACCAAAACCACCAAGCCCAGCACTTGTATCATCACCCAAATGGATTCAAAGAGGGGCTAGGGTCCCCAACCACTGTTGGCATCCCTCTAGCCCAATCAAGCTAATTATTAGAGTCATCACTGCAAGCAGTTCATCTCATTTATCCAATAAACAAGGGCAAGCTATACAGATAAATGAAATTCACAAATCACCGATGATCGGAACACTTGCACATGATCCGAGAGGATCACTGCAAGTAACGAGCGAATGCTTGAGCAAGCACCCGCAAACACCAGGCCAAGCCTGTGTGATGCACACCCAACACAGAGAGAGAGCAATAGTGAGGCACAGTGATACAACAACAACATATACAAGCAACTGATGATCATGTGATCATCAGAAGCTTGTCATAGCATGCCAGTACATGCTAGGGACAACCTAGTACCAAACCATGAACCATATAACTTACAGCAGAACCAATTCATCAACGAGTTGCTTCACGAGATAATCAAATGGATGATTTATAATTGTATCCGAAGCACATCAAATACATGATGTACCCCTTGGATCAAGCTAGACATGAATGGCACACACATATGATTAAGCCATAACAACAACTACGAGCCATTAAGCAAGCAATTGAATTAGTTGTAGCATGTCCAAGTAGCAATTTAGCGGTCCATGAGCATTACAAGATGCTCATGAGCAAACAGATATGAATACACTTGAGTATCTCAGGCGAGCATAGTAACAAGAACAAGAGCCACGAGAGAGGGAATTAAGCAAGAAATGAAAGAATAGCAATCAATTAGACCAAGAATCCTTGCACAAAGATATGGCAGGGGCTTCACATAAGCAGACAGCACATGCATAGCGCAGCAGCTTGGCACAACAAGAGCGAGCACCATGGCGCTACGGAAGAGCACAACAGCTCTTGTGCGAGCAAGCCACAGCACGATGATAGAGGCTAGCGAGAGGAAGAAGGACGAGCACTGAAGAGGAGCGAAGAGGAGGCGCACTTACTTAGAGTCGAGAAGGACGAGTGTAGCCATGGCGGCCATGGCGGCACGCGCCGGAGCACGGCGGCGCCGAGGCCATGGCGGTACCACGGCGGTCTCGCGCACACGGTGGCGAAGCCACGGCGGCGCCACGGCGCCGGAGCGGCGGGATCGCCGGATCCCGTAACCCTAGCCGCCGCAGAGGTAGACGAAGACGAGATGGAGCGGCGCCGCTCCGGATCGACGCGGATGAGGAGAACCGCCGTCGTGGTGGCGCATCGATTACGCACCACGGCGGGGGCCAACTCCGCCGAAGCTCACCGGAATCGGGCGGCGAAGGCATAGGCGACGAGAATCGCCGAGAGAGGATTAGGGTTAGGGTTTCCACACACGCGCGCGAGAGAGGAAGTGGGGCTGGTCGGGCCGGACCAGGTGGGTCGGCCGACCTAACCCGTTGGGCCACCTGACAGGTGGGCCCAAGGGGCAAAACAGACTTTTCACAATTTCATTAAAAACCAGAAACTATGAAATTAAATAGAAAATTGAGGGGTAGATTTTAGAAAGGGATGTGCATTGCATAGTAAATTCTGGGGAAATTTCGCGCTTTTAAACAAAAATGCATCGAAGGGGGACAAGTTTCT
>NC_061514.1:11523316-11575023 GCF_022539505.1 Lolium rigidum | reverse complement strand
GCTTGCAAGCATATGAATGGTTCATAAGAGATCACATACCACAGTACGAGTAAAGAGTACTTGTCGGTAACGAGGTTGAACTAGGTATAGAGATACCGATGATCAAACCTCGGACAAGTAAAGTATCGCGTGACAAAGGGAATCGGTATCGTATGTTAATGGTTCATTCGATCACATTGTTCATCGTTGAATATGTAGGAGTCATTACGGATCTCCAGGTCCCGCTGATGATTATTGATCGGAGAGGCGTCTCGATCATGTCTGCACATTCTCGAACCGTAGGGTGACACACTTAAGGTTGCGATGTTGCTAGGGGTAGTTTCAGGATTAAAAAAATAGTTTTAGAGAGTCGGAATTGTTTCGAGAAGATGATTAATGATTAATTAATTAATTGAATTAGTAAATATTAATATATATTTATTTAGTAGAAATAAATATGAAGCTAAAAGTAGCCTGTCACGTTTTTTGCTAATGGGCTAACTAAGAAACCCCTATTGGCACTTTGGCAGACTATATCTAAAAGAGGCAAAGCAAAAAGCAAAAAGGAAAGAAAAGGATGCACGTGGGCTTGGCCAAGGAAGAGTCCTTGCCGTGGGCGTGCAAATCACCCAGGCATGTGCATCGCTGCCTTGGTCGATCGACTCATGTTCCTTGGCCCGCGCGTCTCTGCATGGGGCCGATTAGATCGGTTTGGCAGGCACGTTTTCAGCCACCGCCTCAAACGCCTATAAAAAGAGCACGCGTCTGGCGCAAAAGATTTAGATTTTTGTTCCGCGGTCGTTTGCTCCGTTTGCTCCACCTTTTGCCTAGTTTCTTCCACCCAACGCATACAGGCGAAGCCCTGTCCGCGCGAACTCTCCACCACCACCACGCCGTTGTGCTGCTGGACTAGATCCCATCTACCACATCTCCCCACTTGCTGGAACAAGGAGGAGGTATCTTAATCGAGCTGTACGTGTGACCGAGTACGGAGGTGCTGCCCGACTGTGGCACCGTCAAGATCTTCTACACGCTTTTGCAAGCGGCAAGTGATCGACTACATCCACCACGATATCTAATCTCGTTAAGCTTTGCGATCTTCAAGGGTTAGTCTCTTGATCTTCATGTTGCTACCGTCTACTAGATTAGATCTTGGATTGTGTTTTCGTTCTTGCGGTAGGAATTTTTTTGTTTTCTATGCTACAAATCCCATCAGTGTTATCAGAGCCGTGTCTATGTATAGATTGGTTGCACGAGTAGAACACAATTGTTTTGTGAGCGTTGATGCTTTGTTGTCTTTAGTTCGTGTACTTTGCATCTTGCGGCATAGTGGGATGAAGCGGCTCGGGCTAACTTTACATGACCGCGTTCATGAGATTTGCTCCACGTTCGACATGTAACTTGTATTGCATAAGTGGCTTTGCGGGTGTCTGTCTCTCCCACTATAGTGAAGATCCAATTTACTCTTTCTATTGACAACATTAGTATCACCGTTGTGGTTCATGTTCGTAGGTAGATTGGATCTTACTCGAAAACCCTAAACCACGTAAAATATGCAAACCAAATTAGATGCGTCTAACTTGTTTTTGCAGGGTTTGGTGATGTGATATGGCCATGATGTGATGATGAATATATATGAGATGATCATTATTGTATTGTGGCAACCGGCAGGAGCCTTATGGTTGTCTTTAAATTTCATATTGAGTATTATTTCAAAGTAGTTGTAATAGTTGCTACATGGAGAACAATCATGAAGACGGCGCCATTGACCTTGACGCTACGCCGACGATGATGGAGATCATGCTCGTTGATGATGGAGGATCATGTCCGTGCTTTGGAGATGAAGATCAAAGGCGCAAAGACAAAGGGGTCATATCATATCACATATGAATTGCATGTGATGTTAATCCTTTTATGCATCGTATATTGCTTAAATCGCGACGGTAGCATTATAAGATGATCCCTCTCACTAAATATCAAGGTAATAAAGTGTTCATCCTTAGTGTGCACCGTTGCTAAGACTTGTCGTTTCGAAGCATCACGTGATGATCGGGTGTGATAGATTCTACATGTGCATACAACGGGTACAAGCCAGTTTTGTACACGCGGGTACTAAGGTTGCCTTGACGAGCCTAGGATGTACAGACATGGTCTCGAAACACGGGATACCGAAAGGTAGAGCATGAGTCATATGATTGATATGATGAACACTTTGAGTGTTCGCCTTTGAAGTTACATATTGTCTCTTGATGATCGGACTTGGTGTGGTGGATTTGGTTCATGTGATCACTAAGACAATGCGAGGGATATTGTTTTGAGTGGGAGTTCACCTAGTTTAATTTTGTAGAATTAAAATTTGAACTCAATTTGTCATAATCTTAGTCTAAACTCTTTGCAAATATATATTGTAGATCATGGCGTCCCCATCAATCAATTTTAACCAGTTCCTAGAGAAAGAAAAGCTTAAAAGCAATGGTAGCAACTTCACCGACTGGTTCCATCATGTGAGGATTTTCCTCAATGGCGGAAATCTGCAATATGTGCTCGAAGCACCGCTAGGTTCCCCACCACCCCCTGCAGTATCCGAGGACGAAAAGAATGTTTTCGAGAATCGGGTGACTCGTTGATGTCTACGCACGCGTCTATTCCTGTAGACAGTGTTGGGCCTCCAAGAGCAGAGGTTTGTAGAACAGCAGCAAGTTTCCCTTAAGTGAATCACCCAAGGTTTATCGAACTCAGGGAGGTAGAGGTCAAAGATATCCCTCTCAAGCAACCCTGCAATTACGATACAAGAAGTCTCTTGTGTCCCCAACACACCTAATACACTTGTCAGATGTATAGGCACACTAGTTCGGCGAAGAGATATTAAAACGCAGATGATATAGATGGTGGTAGATGGTAATTGCGATATGAAGTAAATATTGCAGCAAGTAAACATGCAGTAGAACAGTAAGTAAGCGGTGTTTGCAGTATTGGAAACAAGGCCTAGGGATCCTACTTTCACTAGTGGACACTCTCAGCATTGATCACATAATAAATAAGTTATCTTCCTTTGTACTACTTTCAAAGACTCTATTGTTGGATAACAAACACCATTCATTGTGTAGGGCTACGAGAGCACCCTCAAGGCTGGAGTAAACAAGCTCCACAACGTCATAAAGGAATCACACAAGATGCAAACAACTGTCACTCTGTCACACCATAGAGAGTAATTCCGGAGTTCATATAAAGTAACTCTAGAGTGCATAGTAATAGTTAACTTCACAATCTACAAGAGATCACGATCATAACCTACGCCAAGTACTACATGATGCACACACTGTCCACATTACATCATGAAGGAGGAATAGACTACTTTAATAACATCACTAGAGTAGCACATAGATTAATAGTGATACAAAGCTCATCATATGGATCTCAATTATGCAAGGCAATTCATGAGATCATTGTATTGGGGTACATGAGAGAGAGATTAACCACATAGCTACCGGTAGAGCCCTCAGCCTCGGGGGAGAACTACTCCCTCCTCATCATGGGAGACAGCGATGACGATGGAGATGGAGGTGGTGTCGATGGAGATGACTCCGGGGGCAATTCCCCGTCCCGGCGGCGTGCGGGAACAGAGACTTCTGTCCCCCGAAACGGAGTTTTGCGATGGCGGCGGCGTCCCTGGAGTCTTTTTTGGAGTTTCGTCAATCGGTATCGCGTTTTTAGGTCGAAAGGGGTCTTATAGGCGAAGAGGCGGCGCAGGGAGGTGCCTGGGGCCTCCTCACCATAGGCTGGCGCGGCCAGGCCTGGGGCCGCGCCGCCTTATGGTGTGGTGGCCCTCGGCCCGCCTCCGACTCTCCTTCGGTGTTCGGGGTCTTCCGGGAAAAATAAGATGTTGGGTCTTCGTTTCGTCGAATTCCGAGAATATTGCCCGAACAGCCTTTCCGGAACCAAAAACAACGAGAAAACAGAAGCGGCACTGTGGCATCTTGTTAATAGGTTAGTTCCGGGAAAGCGCATAAAAACATTATAAAGTGTGAGCAAAACATGTAGGTATTGTCATAAAACAAGCATGGAACATCAGAAATTATAGATACGTTGGAGACGTATCAGCATCCCCAAGCTCAGTTCCTACTCGCCCTCGAGTAGGTAAACGATAAAAAGAATAATTTCTGTAGTGACATGCTACTTACATAACCTTGATCATACTATTGTAAATCATATTTTTTGAATGAAGTGACTCAAGGCAATGATCTATAGTTCCTAACAAATAGATAACATATAGCAAAACTTTTCATGAATAGTACTTTCAAGACAAGCATCAAAAGTCTTGCATAAGAGTTAACTCATAAAGCAATAAATTCAAAGTAAAGGCATCAAAGCAACACAAAGGAAGATATAAGTTTCAGCAGTTGCTTTCAACTTTCAACATGCATATCTCATGGATAATTGTCAACACAAAGTAATATGATGAATGCAAATAAGCAAGTATGTAAGAATCAATGCACATTTGACACAAGTGTTTGCTTCTAAGATGGAAGGAAGTATCTAAACTGACTCAACATAAAAGTAAAAGAATGGCCCTTTGCAGAGGGAAGCATGGATTACTATTTTTGTGCTAGAGCTTTTATTTTGAAAGCATAGAAACAATTTTGTCAACGGTAGTAATAATTCATATGTGTTATGCATAATACATCTTATAAGTTGCAAGTCTCATGCATAGAATACCAATAGTGCCCGCACCTTGTCCTAATTAGCTTGGATTAATAACACGGATTATCATTGCATAACATATGTTTCAACCAAGTGTCACAAAGGGGTACCTCTATGCCGCCTGTACAAAGGTCCAGGGAGATAAATCGCATTTGATTTCTCGTTTTTAATAAATCTCAACCATGGACATCCATACCGGGACAACATAGAAAACAGATAATGGACTCCTCTTTTTAATGCTTAAGCATTCAACAATAGCTAATATTCTCATAAGAGATCGAGGATTCGTGTCCAAACTGAAACTTCCACCATGATTCATGGCTTTAGTTAGCGGCCCAATGTTCTTCTCTAACAATATGCATGCTCAAACCATTTGATCATGAAAATCGCCCTTACTTCAGACAAGACGAACATGCATAGCAACTCACATGATATCTAACAAAGGTGTAATAGTTGATGGCATCCCCAGAAACATGGTTACCGCTCAACAAGCAACTTATAAGAAATAAGATACATAGCAACATATTCAATACCACAATAGTTTTTAAGGCCATTTTCCCATGAGCTATGTATTGCAAAGACAAAGAATGAAATTTTAAAGGTAGCACTCAAGTAATTTACTTTGGAATGTGCAGCGACGGGCAACACCGTAGAGCCGGGAACAACTCAGGGCTGCGGCTGGCCCTGGTCCCTCTGAGCGACGGCCCGCAAAGCCTTCTGCGCACACGTCCGATGCTGATGCAAGGGCGTGCCACCTGACCTATACCTGGTCAGGAAGGTGTTGGATGATGCCTCGCTTAGTTTCCTGCATGGCATACACGTAAACATTAAATACGAGCCTCGATCGGCTCTTGGGTTATCTTGTGAATCGGCTCAAAGAGCCGATCCACCCATGATTCGTACAAGGTGTCCGAATATATGGTGGTCCCGCTTGATCATCCTACTCACGATTGGGCCTTGCGCTCGCGTACGGTGATCGTAAGCCGATCCTAGACAGGGCCTAAAAACCAACACGAGGTTGATCCCCGGAACATCCTGTCTAGGGCTAGCAAACTACACCCTACACGCCGCTGGATCCTCCAACCCTTTGTAAGGCCTAACTATTGCGGATATTAAACTAATCCTTGAAGAACAAGGAGCAACCGTAACGGATCGGATCTACTAAACAATGATCAAGCGGGGTGCCGCCCCTACACCTAAGATAGGTGTAAGGGCGGCTAGATGTATAAGGGTTGCACTACGACGAGCATATGATACGAAGAACAATGCTAACCCTAACACATCTAAGATAACTACGTTGCTCGCCATCAAAAAGGCTTCGGTACGAGCAACGCATGAACAACGTAATAAGCTTGTGCTGCCTAGATCGCAAGATGCGATCTAGGCAGCATGGTGCTTACCGAGATGAAACCCTCGAGACGAAGGAGTTGGCGATGCGCCGAGATTGATTTGTGTTGAACGTTGGTTGTTGTTTATTTCATAAACCCTAGATACATATTTATAGTCCGGGGGACTTTCTAATTCAGGCGTGCACCTAACCATGCACGGGTAAAACTCTAACTCCTAACCGACACGCATCCTACTATGGTACAGATACACGGGCAATTATCCCAAACTTGGTACACAAGGCCGATTCATGTATTCCTTCTATGTATATTCTTCAAGCCCATCTCCAATCGCGGCCCACCTCTGATCCGGTCAAATTCTGGTGATAACACATGCCCCCTGGTTTTGGAAATGACATTTCCAAAATCATTACGCTTTTCTTTCGTCGGGTCATGTCGTGGCAGAGCAGAACTGCCGCAGTATCCTTCATCACGATGCCTTGCCTCTTCCACTTCTCCGCGTGGCCTGCGATTTTTTTTTTCTGTTGGGCACCACTTCCTCGGAAACTGCTGTGGCATTGAATCTCCACCATATCCCCTTTTATTTAACTGTTCCAAACAATTTGCTTCTCCTTCATCCTCCTCGCATTAGCACCCAAAAACCCTCCTGCGCTACCATGTCTTCTTCCTCCTCTTCCTCTTCCGGTCTCTCCTATGGGTCTTCCTCCTCCCGCGAGACGCCGGAGGACATCCGCGCACCAGAAGAATGGGACCAGGAAGACCACGCCTCCTCCATCTGGTCCGAGGATGACCAGTCCTTGACCAGCGGGGATGAAGATCTCCAGTTCCTCGTCGACGGGGAACTGGAATCGGAAAGCGAGGATGACCTGTTCCCCTGGGACGGCTGCCGCTCCTCTGAAGAAGAGGAAGAGGAAGACGATGACGACGACTCCCTCGAGGGTTACCCGCCGGCGAAACGCCTCCGCATGTGGTGGGATGACGACAGCAGCGATGATGAAGAGGAGGATGAAGCTCCCGTAGAGGGCTACGGGAGCAGCGACGAGGAGCCCATCGGCAGCAGTGCCGATGAGAGCTCCGAGGATGACGACGAGGGCAGCGATGGCCCGTAGACTAGGATCTACCAGTGTAGGCCTAGTAGTAGTAGATTGGTCAACAGACCCTTCTTTTGTTCTTCCTTCTTTGAGCAATCGACTCTTTCTTTGTAAGAAATCCTGTTCATTAATGAAGAAGTTTCCCCAATTTGATTTTGCCGATTTCTTTTAAGCCGATTCTCAATGAGCCGATGGCAACGCATCGGTTTCTCATAATCCGTCCTTCATCCCTTTGACCACGGGGTGATCGCGAACTTGGTCAAAACTCAATAAGCCGATGTCAGCGCATCAAGCCCTCATGATCTATCTTTCACCTTTTCGACCAATGAGTTCGAGTTCTGCTGGATCACCACCCTTGACGAAAATCGCGACGCAGGACTAACCGATGGCCACCCAATCGGCTTCCAAAAACAGAGCATCCACCAGGCCAGCTGCCCCCCGAGCCCCAGTCGAGGTGAAGACAGTGATGCGGACACGCGAGAAAACCGCCACGCGAGTCGGCCGAGCCGATCACCTTCCTTCCGTGGAAAGTCGATATAGCGGATGCTCGCACAACGGCTCAGACACAGAATTCCTCTGACACCGAGCTGGAGGTCCTTGTGTTTTGAACACGTAACTGGTAGATCCTGTGTCATTGTGCTAGAGTCGATGGCCATGCATCGGCTTTGTCCTTCAGCTCTAAAGTCGATGCCCGTGCATCGGCTGTACATTGCGAGAAACTGCGTGAGAATTTTTTTTTACAGGCCGATTTTTCTATCGGCCCCCAATGTTTCACTGCACATGTTCAGCTGATTAGGTGCCCCCCGAGCCGATTCTGCCAGGTAACTGCTGAAATCGGCTCTGTGATTAGCCAAGGCACTCTATGCGAACGTCGGCTTGATTAGGACCAGTGTGGACTTCTTCTAGCTCATTAGCCGACGTAACCCCATTGCCCATTAGATTGGCGTTGAACCCAGGCAGAATGGATGGTGAGGATAATTTTGGCCGATTGCTGGAATCGGCCTCCATGTTGCCTGCTCGATGAAGGTTTTGCAATGTCCCTCCATAAATCCTTGGGGGCCGATCCCAAGGATCGGCCTCGCCACATTTGCTCATCGGTTTGCTCTTGTTACACGGTCAGGCCGGTGGATAAAACCAGCCTAACCCCGTTCTTTGTCACGTCGATGCGCTCGCAGTCGTCCAAATTGATGCCTGAGAGTGGCTCTTCGCCTGATGTCTCCCAAACGTCCATGCCAGCCGTTGAAATCTCGGCTGAATCATCTGCGTGGACGACTTCTACTTCATCTTCATCCCACTGTATTAGGCATTGGTGCATCGTGGATGGAATGCAACAGTTGGCGTGGATCCAATTTCTCCCTAGTAGGACAGCATAGGAGCTCTTGCTGTCGACGATAAAGAACGTCGTAGGGATGGTTTTCCTTCCTACGGTCAGATCCACGTTCAGAACACCTTGTGCGTCAGATGCTTGGCCGTTGAAATCGCTCAGTGTCACATTGGTCTTGATCAGATCCGAGCTAGAGCGTCCCAACCGACGTAGCATGGAGTAAGGCATAATGTTAATCGCCGCTCCGGTGTCCACCAACATCTTGTTGACAGGCTGCCCATTGATGTAACCTCGCAAGTACAGGGCCTTCAGATGTCTGTAGCTTCTCTCTCGTGGCTTCTCAAAGATGACCGGCCGTGGGCCACAGTCAAGTTGTGCCACAGGTGCTTTGTCTAATCCTGGAGCACTAAACTCCGTTGGAAGGATGAACACCATGTTTGTACCAGCCGATGTCTCATCATCGGCTTTCCTTTGCTTGGGGCGCCACTCTTTCCTTTGTGGCCGACCTTCTTCATCCAGGGTTCGCTAGATCTTTGCGGCCAGATCAGGTCGCGCCTTCCTTAGCGTGTGCAGGTATAACCTTTCGGCTTCCTCCAAGCCGCGCAATCGATGAACCCTACGCTTTTGGGAACGGCTGAGTCCATCAGGGCACCACCTTGGCCGGTGGTACTGTCTTCTTCTTCTTCTCCCTCGTCTTCCAAATCCTCAAGATCTTCCATCCGAGGGGACTCAGCGCGTTTGCTTCGAGGCGGGAGAGGCCCTAGACGCTTCAACACGGACACGTTAGCTGCATCCTTCTTCTTTTGTTTGCATTCTGGGCAGTTGCCGATTGTTGGCAATCGGCTCATTCCTGAATCCCAGCAGTGTCTGAAGAAGGGGCAGTCCCAGTGCCTATCTTCGTCATCTTGCTCCCTCGATTCTTCCTTGGCACGGCGCTCGTACCCCTCCTCATCGCGATCATGCCGACGATGTCTCCTGGCTTCTCTAGCCAGACGATCTCTTTCATCATCATCGCTGGATCGTCAGCGTTGGTCATACTCGACTCACATACTTGTTGAGGAGGTGATCGGAGAGAGGTCGCCGATATCTTATGTTCTTCACTTCTCCTCTCGTGACGTAGCGCTTGCCATCGTGACGGAGCCGATCGCGTGGAGCGGCCTCCTCTGTGTCCTTGCTACGAGAGCAGCTGCCCTCGTCTCCATCCTTGCCAGAGTGGTGTCCAGGCCCTACCATGTTGATGCTGAACGAGGATCCTGGCTGGCAACCTTCAGGGTAAGTGCATTCCACCATGTTAACGGCGGGGAAGGGGTGTGTGTCGACCTTCATGGCGTACTGGTTGAAAATTAGCCGCCCTTGTTCTATCGCTATTTGGACCTGCTGACGCCACACCCTGCAGTCGTTGGTGGCGTGGGTGAACGTGTTATGCCATTTGCAGTATGGCTTTCCGTTCAGCTCTTGCACCGTGGGGATCTTGTGACCTTCGGGTACCTTTAGCTGCTTCTCCTTGAGTAAGAGGTCGAAAATCTGCTCAGCTTTGGTCACGTCGAAGTCGAACCCTTTTGGAGGACCTTGTGGCTTAACCCACTTACAGGACACGGGGCTTGCCGCCCGAGTCCATTCAGCCACTGCTACCTCTTGATCTCCCGCAGCACCTTCATCCTCGTCTGCCTCAACCAGGACCACCGCACGTTTGAATTTGTCCTGGTAAACATCTGGGTGGCGCTGTTCATATGCTGACAGCCTTCGCACCATGTGCGCCAATGAAGGGTAGTCTCGCTTGGGAGGCCACGTCCTTGATCGATGATGAGAGACCCACCACCGCCAACTCGATCGCTTCTTTTCACTTACGTGAACCGAATAGCATCGGTTCCTAACCGTCCTGAAGCGCCGGACGTATTCCGCCACCGTTTCCCCGCGCTTCGTCGTACTTGTGCTAGATCGGCAATACCAGCCTCGGAAGCCTCCGAGTGATACCGTATGTGGAACTGCTCTTCCAACCGCTTCCGGGTCCGGATTGAGTTCGGTGGCAGCGATGTGTACCACCCGAAAGCCGATCCTGTGAGGGACCGTGCGAAGAACCTCACACGCAGCTCGTCCGATGCTCGAGATCGTGCCCAGCTGTGCCAAATATCGGCTCACATGCTCGATGGAGCTGGAACCATCTGATCCGCTGAACTTTGTGAAATCAGGGAGCCGATATTTGGGTGGTAGTGGGATCAATTCGTACTCATTAGGGTACGGCTTGGAATAGCCGATTGTCCTCCTTTTCGGCATCATGCCGAACTGATCTTTCAGGATTGTACAAATCTGATCCGCGGTGATGGCCGCAGGTGTCGAACTCTGAAGGTTCGCCGGGGTGGCGTACTTAGCCAGCCACGCTTGCTTTTCCAGATCTGAGCCAACTGCAGGAGCTGGGCTCTGGAGGTTTGTCGGAGTGGCGTACTTAGCTAGCCACGTCTGCTTCTCAAGGTCTGTCCCCGACGTTCCTCCCGCTGTTCCGAAGTCCTCGCTGTTGCAGCTCGGTTCGAGAGTGCCCGATCCATCGCAGTCCGGCACGTATGCGCACGTGTATCCGTGCGGGATCTCCTTGGGCGCCTCATGTAGGAATTGGTAGTCACTAGGGTCACCACCAATCTTGTAGACGACGTATGCCGATGAGTTCGGCACTTCGGTGCTGCCAACGCGAACGGCAGCGGTGGACGGGATCGGAGTGGCATCTCTCCTTGGTAAGTCCCCGAGCCGGTCCCGACGGAGAGTACCGATGGCTCATGATTTCCTGGATCACGCGAAGAGCGACACGCTCCAAAGTGTTCACCAGTGCTCTCGGAGTGGCGGTGCAGCGAATGAGCCACCATGAAGTTGATCTCCTGACGCAGCCGACCCGGTGCGTTCTTCCGACGGGGAGGACAGGTCCACTCCATCGAGCGCGCCTTCGAGTGAGAACCCCTTCCACCCGATGCCATGGGAGCGGGTTCCGTGGAAAGAGCCGATGAGGTCGGCTTCGAGGACTGCTTTGATCTCGTCATGCTTCTTCTTGAGCTCGTCGGCCGGATCCTCGTACTTGACCGGAGTGCCTTCCGCCATCTCGGATGTAGATGGCGATGCGGTGGATGTCGAAGATGGTCCCACCGGGCGTGCCGGAATGTGTTGCGGTCGAAACCCACCGGCGGGCAGCAACGGGCAACACCGTAGAGCCGGGAACAACTCAGTGGCTGCGGCCGGCCCTGGTCCCTCCGAGCGACGGCCCGCAAAGCCTTCTCGCGCACACGTCCGATGCTGATGCAAGGGCGTGCCACCTGACCTATACCCGGTCGGGAAGGTGTTGGATGATGCCTCGCTTAGTTTCCTGCATGGCATACACGTAAACATTAAATACGAGCCTCGATCGGCTCTCGAGTTATCCCGTGAATCGGCTCAAAGAGCCGATCCACCCATGATTCGTACAAGGTGTCCGAATATATGGTGGTCCTGCTTGATCAAGATAAAGCTAAAGCGATCTACGACGATTTAGGGTTTTCACCGCATAATCGGATCATCCTACTCACGATTGGGCCTCGCGCTCGCGTACGGTGATCGTAAGCCGATCCTAGACAGGGCCTAAAAACCAACACGAGGTTGATCCCCGGAACATCCTGTCTAGGGCTAGCAAACTATACCCTACACGCCGCTGGATCCTCCAACCCTTTGTAAGGCCTAACTATTGCGGATATTAAACTAATCCTTGAAGAACAAGGAGCAACCGTAACGGATCGGATCTACTAAACAATGATCAAGCGGGGTGCCGCCCCTACACCTAAGATAGGTGTAAGGGCGGCTAGATGTATAAGGATTGCACTACGACAGCATATGATACGAAGAACAATGCTAACCCTAACACATCTAAGATAACTACGTTGCTCGCCATCAAAAAGGCTTCGATACGAGCAACGCATGAACAACGTAATAAGCTTGTGCTGCCTAGATCGCAAGATGCGATCTAGGCAGCATGGTGCTTACCAAGAGAAACCCTCGAGACGAAGGAGTTGGCGATGCGCCGAGATTGATTTGTGTTGAACGTTGGTTGTTGTTTATTTCATAAACCCTAGATACATATTTATAGTCCGGGGGACTTTCTAATTCAAGCGTGCACCTAACCGTGCACGGGTAAAACTCTAACTCCTAACCGACACGCATCCTACTATGGTACAGATACACGGGCAATTAGCCCAAACTTGGTACACAAGGCCGATTCATGTATTCCTTCTATGTATATCCTTCAAGCCCATCTCCAATCGCGGCCCACCTCTGATCCAGTCAAATTCTGGTGATAACATAATGGCAGAGAAATACCACATAGTAGGTAGGTATGGTGGACACAAATGGCATAGGTTTTGGCTCAAGGTTTTGGATGCACGAGAAGCATTTCCTCTCAGTACAAGGCTTTGGCTAGCAAGGTTGTTTGAAGCAAACACAAGTATGAACCGGTACAACAAAACTTACATAAGAACATATTGCAAGCATTATAAGACTCTACACTGTCTTCCTTGTTGTTCAAACACCTTAACCCAGAAAATATCTAGACTTAGAGAGACCAATCATGCAAACCAAATTTTAACAAGCTCTATGTAGTTCTTCATTAATAGGTGCAAAGTACATGATGCAAGAGCTTAATCATGATCTATTTGAGCACAACAATTGCCAAGTATCAAATTATTCAAGACAATATACCAATTACCACATGAAGCATTTTCTGTTTCCAACCAAATAGCAATTAACGAAGCGGTTTTCAACTCCGCCATGAACATTAAAGATAGAACTAAGAACACCAGTGTTCATATGAAAAAGCGGAGCATGTCTCTCTCCCACATAAGCATGAATTTATTCAGAGAATTAAAATAACAAAACGAAAATAAAAGCACACATACGCTCCAAGTAAAGTACATAAGATGTGACTGAATAAAAATATAGTTTCACTAGAGGTGACCTGATAAGTTGTCGATGAAGAAGGGGATGCCTTGGGCATCCCCAAGCTTAGATGCTTGAGTCTTCTTGAAATATGCAGGGATGAACCACGGGGGCATCCCCAAGCTTAGACTTTTCACTCTTCTTTATCATAGTATATCATCCTCCTCTCTTGATCCTTGAAAACTTCCTCCACACCAAACTCAAAACAAACTCATTAGAGGGTTAGTGCATAATCAAAAATTCACATATTCAGAGGTGACATAAACATTCTTAACACTTCTGGACATTGCCCAAAGCTACTGAAAGTTAATGGAACAAAGAAATCCATTCAACATAGCAAAAGAGGCAATGTGAAATAAAAGGCAGAATCTGTCAAAACAGAACAGTCCGTAAAGACGAATTTTTCTGGGGCACTTAACTTGCTCAGATGAAAAAGCTCAAATTGAATAAAAGTTGCGTACATATCTGGGGATCACGCACGTAAATTGGCAGAATTTTCTGAGTTACCTACGAACAGGGCTGCTCAATTTCGTGACGAGTAAGAAATCTGTTTCTGCGCAGTAATCCAAATCTAGTATCAACCCTACTATCAAAGACTTTACTTGGCACAACAATGCAATAAAATAAAGATAAGGAGAGGTTGCTACAGTAGTAACAACTTCCAAGACTCAACAAAACAGTAATAAAAACATACATGGGTTATCTCCCAAGAAGTGCTTTCTTTATAGCCATTAAGATGGGCTCAGTGATTTTAATGATGCTCGCGCAAGAAATAAGAGTTGAAGTAAAAGAGAGCATCAAGAAGCAAATTCAAAACACATTTAAGTCTAACCCACTTTATATGAAAAGGAATCTTGTAAGGAAACAAGTACTGAAAGCACATAGCACAAGCATAGAAAGGCAATACAAGCGCAACTTCAATATTCTCAACATAAAGAGGGAAACTTAATATTATTAAGATGCATATAACCATGTTTCCCTCTCTCATAATAACTTTCAGTAGCATCATGAACAAACTCAACAATATAACTATCACATGAAACATTCTTATCATGAGCTACATGCATAAAATTATTACTCTCCACATAAGCATAATCAATTTTATTAGTAATAGTGGGAGTAAAACTATCACAACCATCATTGTAATTATCATAAATTGCAGGCATGGTATAATCATAATAAACTTTATCCTCCATAGTAGGTGGCACCAAAATACCACTATCATTATAATCATCATAAATAGGAGGTAAAGTATCATCAAAGAAATTTTTCTCCTCAAAACTTGGGGGACTAAAAATATCATGCTCATCAAAACCAGCTTCCCCAAGCTTAGAATTTTCCATAGCATTAGCAACAATGGTGTTCAAAGAATTTATACTAATAACATTCCCATTAGCATGCATATAAAGTTCCATGGGTTTTTTAATTCTCTCTTCAAACACATCATGTCCTAATTCAAGATAAAGTTCATAAAGATCTCTCATTTTGTTGTTGTTTTCCATTAAGCCTAACTAGTGAAAACAAGAAACAAAAAGATATAATTGCAGGATCTAAAGGAAATAACTTCGAGCACTCACACACCGGCAACAATGCTAGGAAATAGCTTAGTAGTCGGAGGATGAGAATACCTTTTACCTTACCTCCCCGGCAACGACGCCAGAAAATAGCTTGATGTCTACGCACGCTTCTATTCCTGTAGACAGTGTTGGGCCTCCAAGAGCAGAGGTTTGTAGAACAGCGAGCAAGTTTCCCTTAAGTGAATCACCCAAGGTTTATCGAACTCGGGGAGGTAGAGGTCAAAGATATCCCTCTCAAGCAACCCTGCAATTACGATACAAGAAGTCTCTTGTGTCCCCAACACACCTAATACACTTGTCAGATGTATAGGTGCACTAGTTCGGCGAAGAGATATTAAAACGCAGATGATATAGATGGTGGTAGATGGTAATTGCGATATGAAGTAAATATTGCAGCAAGTAAACATGCAGTAGAACAGTAAGTAAGCGGTGTTTGCAGTATTGGAAACAAGGCCTAGGGATCCTACTTTCACTAGTGGACACTCTCAACATTGATCACATAATAAATAAGTTATCTTCCTTTGTACTACTTTCAAAGACTCTATTGTTGGATAACAAACACCATTCATTGTGTAGGGCTACGAGAGCACCCTCAAGCTGGAGTAAACAAGCTCCACAACGTCATAAAGGAATCACACAAGATGAAAACACTGTCACTGTCACACCATAGAGAGTAATTCCGGAGTTCATATAAAGTAACTCTAGAGTGCATAGTAATAGTTAACTTCACAATCTACAAGAGATCACGATCATAACCTACGCCAAGTACTACATGATGCACACACTCGTCCACATTACATCATGAAGGAGGAATAGACTACTTTAATAACATCACTAGAGTAGCACATAGATTAATAGTGATACAAAGCTCATCATATGGATCTCAATTATGCAAGGCAATTCATGAGATCATTGTATTGGGGTACATGAGAGAGAGATTAACCACATAGCTACCGGTAGAGTCCTCAGCCCCGGGGGAGAACTACTCCCTCCTCATCATGGGAGACATCGATGGCGATGGAGATGGCGGTGGTGTCGATGGAGATGACTCCGGGGGCAATTCACCGTCCCGGCGGCGTGCGGGAACAGAGACTTCTGTCCCCCGAAACGGAGTTTCGCGATGGCGGCGGCGTCCCTGGAGTCTTTTTTGGAGTTTCGTCAATCGGTATCGCGTTTTTAGGTCGAAAGGGGTCTTATAGGCGAAGAGGCGGCGCAGGGAGGTGCCTGGGGCCTCCTCACCATAGGTTGGTGATACGTCCAAAACGTATCTACTTTCCCGAACACTTTTGCTGTTGTTTTGCCTCTAATTTGTGTATTTTGGATGCAACTAACACGGACTAACGCTGTTTTCAGCAGAACTGTTCTGGTGTCTCGTTTTTGTGCAGAAATCCAACTTTCAGAAAAAACCTCGGAATTTATACGAAGGCCCTATTTTCCCAGAATACTTACGGAGCCAGAAGGACAAGTCAGGTGGAGGCCCGAGGGCCCCACACCCTAGGGCGGCGCGGCCCAGGAGGGGGGCGCGCGGCCCTAGCGTGTGGCCCCCTCGTCCGGCCTCCGACGCCCTCCTTCCGACTACTTATCGCCCTCGACCTAAAAACGCACGGGGAGAAGTCGAAGTCGCCAGAAACCCTCCAGAATGCCGCCACATCGCGAAACTCCGTCTCGGGAGCCAGAAGTCTCCGTTTTGGCACTCCGCCGGGACGGGGAATTGGAGGAGATCATCGCCATCATCACCACCGAGGCCTCTCCATCGACCAGCCATGTTTCCCCCATCCATGTGTGAGTAATTCCCCCGCTGTAGGCTGAAGGGGATGGTAGGGATTGGATGAGATTGGTCATGTAATAGTGTAAGATTGTTAGGGCATAGTGCCTAGTGTCCGTAGTTGGTACTTTGATGATATTGTTGCAACTTGTTATGCTTAATGCTTGTCACTAGGGCCCGAGTGCCATGATCTCAGATCTGAACATGTTATTATTTCATCATGATATTCATTGTTTATGGTCTTACATGCAAGTTGTATACACATGTCGCTGTCCGGAACCAATGGCCCCGAAGTGACGAAATCGGGACAACCGGAGGGGATGGTAGTGATGTGAGGATCACATGTGTTCACGGAGTGTTAATGCTTTGCTCCGGTACTCTATTAAAAGGAGTACCTTAATATCCGAGAGATTCCCTTGAGGCCCGGATGCCACCGGCTAGTAGGACAAAAGATGTTGTGCAAGTTTCTCATTGCGAGCACGTACGACTATAATTGGAACACATGCCTATTGATTGCTTTGTACTTAGACACCGTTTTATTATTATCTGCAAATGCCCTGCTTGATTGTTACATGAGTTTCTCTCATCCATGCAACGCCCGTTATCCGTCCCCGTGCCTACGGTATTTTAATCCTGCTTGTTTACCATAATAACTACTATCGTCTCTCGTTACTCTCTGCTGCTGTTATTTCACTACTTCTACTGCTATAAAACCGTTACTACTGATAAACTCTTGCGAGCAAGTCTGTTTCCAGTGCAGCTGAATTGACAACTCCGCTGTTAAGGCTTTCAAGTATTCTTTGTCTCCCCTTGTGTCGAATCAATAAATTGGGTTTTACTACCCGCGAAGACTGCTGCGATCCCCTATACTTGTGGGTTATCAAGACTGTTTTCTGGCACCGTTGTCGGGGAGCATAGCTTTATTTGGAAGTTCACTTGGATTGATATTGTTCGCTGCAAATTCTCCATCATGGGTAAAACTCGCGATCCTAAAGTCGCCATATTACCATCCACTACAAGACAGGGTACAACTCTGAGTACCTCTGCTGCTCTTGATTCACCATCTGTGATTGATAAACTTGTTTCACCGCCACAAGCTTCACTTGCTGGTACTTCGGTGAATCCGAAAACTCTTATGATATTGATAATGTCTCGCTATGCTTGATGATAGTGGTTCATTGGGATCCTTTCTAGATGCTACAATTGCTAGGTCTAGACAAATTGAAAATACTGAAACTCCTAATGCTACTACACCTGTTAATTCACCCGAACTTGATTACTCTAGTGATGATCTTGATGAAGATTATGTGGAGCTTAATGATGATTTTATTAATAGATGCAATGCTACTCGCTGATGCAAGTAAAATTAAAAAGTTTCTCAAACAATATACTCGTTAGACATAAGTTGTCTCCCGATCCTAAATTTGCCACATCTCCTATATGCATTAAGGATAAAGATTATGATTTTTCTCTTGATCTATCTCATATAGCTATTGTAGAGAAAGCACCCTTTTGTGGTACTCGAAAAAGAAAGTGTCTGTAGAACACATGATTGAACTTTCTTCTATGAGTAGCTTGTTTTCTGATGATATCAAGATGCGTACTTATTTTGTCGCTAATTTTTTTCCTTTTTCATTAAAGGATGATGCTAAAACTTGGTATAATAATTTGCCTCCTGGTTCTATTAAAAGTCCAACTGATTTGCGTGATGTTTTCTTTCGAAAATACTTTCCTGCTAGTGCTCAACATGTTACTTTACAGAAAATTTATAGATTTGACCAGGGAGATGAAGAGAAATTGCCAGAGGCTTGGGCAAGATTTTGTTCTCTTATCGTAGCTCGACCTGGACATGATTTAGAAAAGAATGATTTACTTGATATATTTTATAGTGGACTAACCATTGAGTCTAGGGCATATTTGGATAGTTGTGCTGGTTGTGTTTTCAGGAAAAGAACTCCAGACGAAGTTGAAGAATTATTGGCTAAAATAGGCCGGAATCATGATGATTGGACTACGCCTGAACCAACTCCAACACCAATATTGAAGAAGAGGGTTTTAATTAAATTAAATGATGAAGATATGAGGGAAGCCAAGAAGTCTCTCAAGGAGAAAGGTATTAAATCTGAAGATGTGAAGAATCTACCTCCCATAGAAGATATATGTGAGATAATACCCCCTTCATCCATGATTGAGGTAAACTCCCTTCAGCGCTTTACTAGGGAAGATATTCCATATTCAAAACCTCCTGCGCAATGCTTAGATGAGTTTGATAATTATATTGTTAAGAAAGAAAATTTTAATATGAGAGTAGCACTACTAGGAAAAAGGCAATCAGTGGCGCACCACATATAGCCATCAGTGGCGCACTAGTGGTGCGCCACTGTTATCACGCCACTGCTAACTCTTAGTAGTGGCGCACTAGTGGTGCGCCATTGCTATTTGGCTTAGCAGTGGCGCACCAGGTAGTGCGCCACTACTAGCTTCATGGTGCGCCACTACTAAATGCTGAGGTGCGCCACTGGACAGAAACATGGTGCGCCACTACTAAAATTTGAAATTTCTAGATCTGGATCTGGATCTGGATCTGGATCTGGCACATTTTGTTTCGAATTTTTTTGGCTCGTTTTTTTTTCTCGTTTTTGTTGCTAGAATTATTTGTGCAATGTTCATTCTCATTTTTCTTAGCCTAGCCGCCGGTGAGGATGGATGAGAGAGGTAGGAGAGGTGAAGAGAGGTGAGGAGATGGAGGATGTAGGAGAGGATGAACAAGATGAAGAAGGCTAGAGGTAATGGAGGCCAGAGGGTCGCCGGGGGTCGTCGGGGGTCGGCGGAGGGTCGCCGGAGGGTCGCCGGGGGTCGCCGGAGGGTCGCCGGAGGATCGTCGGAGGGTCATCGGAGAGTAAGGTCACCGTAGCGGAGGAGCTCGCCGGAAAGTAAGGTCACCGGAGGTCAACATAGTGAGGAGGTCGCCGGAGTAAAGGAGAAGTAGAGGAAAAGGATGAAAAGAGAGGAGGAGAGAAGAGGAGAGGAGGAGAAGAGGAGAGGAGAGGAGAAGAGAATGAGAGCAGGAGAATGTGTGGAGGAGGAGGGAGGAGGGAGGAGGGAGGAGGAGGTAAGTGGCTGGCTCCTCCCACTTTGAATCTCGGCCATTTTGAAATTCGTGGGCGGGAAGCTTAGCAGTGGCGCACCAAGGCATGGGTGCGCCACCGCTAATTATTTTCTTTTTTTTGAAATTTTTTCATCAAAATCTAAAACCTGAAAAAAGTCCTGTTTCTGTTTTCCAATTGAGGAATCCATTTTTTGTCCAAACGGCCGTAGGCGGTTGAATTCGAATAGGAAATTTCGCGTAGATAGATTTTGATATAAAAAAGTTTTTCATCGGAGGTCGTATGCAACCAGAAATCCCGTTTTACCGAAAGATGACGACATTTTGCATAATATATCAAAATTCATTTTTTTAAATTTTCACTAAACCTAGATGACATATTACATGGGCATCTCGAAGGATTTTATTTTTTGAAATTTCTATCTATTTTATTTATTTTTTCCAAACCCGAAAAGGCGATCCACGGGGGGGGTTGTGGAAATGTTTGGGCACCACTTAGCAGTGGCGCACCAAGCATGGTGCGCCACTGCTAAGTGGTGTCCAAACATTTCCATCACCCCCTTTACATAGCAATGGCGCACCATGTAGAGGTGCGCCACTGCTACATAAAATAGCTGTGGCGCACCTCTACATGGTGCGCCATTGCTATGTATAAGGCTGGGTCAAACCCATGGTCAAACTTAGGGGTGGCGCACCACAGAAGAGGTGCGCCACTACTACATTTTTTATAGTGGCCCACCACTTTCCGGTGCGCCACTGCTAAGTAGTAGTGGCGCACTGCCCTACTGGTGCGCCACTAACACCCATCTTACGGCTAGGCCTTTTCCTAGTAGTGTAGAGAATCATCTAATGGAAAATTCTCAAGCTATTAGCAATTTGCATGATATTGTGGAGAGAACCTCCAATGATGTTAAGATGCTTGTTAAACGTTTTCAAATGGTTCAAACTCAAATTGATCAACTCACTAAAGTGCAAAATGACTTATTAAAAAATAATTCTAAAGAGAAACATGCTTATGAAGTAACAACTAGAGGTGGTGTCTCTACCCAGGATCCTCTATATCCTGAAGGGCATCCCAAAAGAATTGAACAAGATTCTCAACGCATTGAACCTAGTGCTCCTTCTAAGAAAAAGAAGAAGAAACATAAAAATGTTGTGGATTCCTCTGAACCTGTTAATGATCCTAATAGTATTTCTATTTCCGATGCTGAAACTGAAAGTGGTAATGAACATGATAATAATAATGGTAATGATAAGAATGATGTTTCTGAAAAAGAAGAAGTTGAAGATGAACCTGAAAAGCAAGATAAAAATTAAAAGTATACTAAAGAAGATTTTATTGCTAAGAAACATGGTAATGAAAGGGAACCTTGGGTGCAAAAGCAAATGCCTTTTCCTGCTAAGAAACTAAAATCAAAGGAAGAAGAACACTATAATAAATTTTGTGATTGGATGAAACCTTTATTCTTGCAAATCCCTTTGACTCGATGCTATTAAATTGCCTCCTTATTCAAAGTATATGAAAGATATTGTTACTAACAAAAGGAAAATCCCCAATGAGGAAATTTCCTCTATGCTTGCTAATTACTCTTTCAATGGCAAAGTTCCAAAGAAGTTGGGCGACCCGGTATACCTACTATTCCTTGTTCTATTAAGAATAATTATGTTAAAACTGCTCTATGTGACTTGGGAGCCGGTGTTAGTGTTATGCCTTTTTCTCTCTATAAGAGACTTTACTTAGATAAGTTGATACCTACTGATATATCTTTGCAAATGGCTGATAAATCTACTGCTATTCCTGTTGGTATATGTGAGGATGTTCCTGTTCAAGTTACTAATAACCGCTTGATATTAAGTGATTTTGTTGTGTTGGAAATGCCTGAAGATGATAATATGTCTATTATTCTTGGGAGACCTTTTCTTAACACCGCAGGGACTGTTATTGATTGCAATAAAGGAAAGGTTACTTTCAATGTTGATGATATGGAGCACACCGTCTATTTCCCCAAGAGGATTGAAAAAGCATGTGGAGTTAATACTATTTCTAATGTGAGAACTATCAAAGTCGGAACTATTGATTATCCAATATATGAGCCTAAAGAAGAATATCAAACTCTTGTGATTGGATCCATATCAATACAATTCAAGGTAACATGATTGATTTGAGGTTTATTTCTTCATATGCTATGTAAAATTTATTTGGTGGCAAGACTTGATCAACCTTGTTAACAAATACTTTTTATATGCATAGAGGAGCTAAACAACATCTCTTTCTTCCTCCACTTGTTTTACTTACGGTAGCAATACATTTGTATCTTTACTTTATTGCATTATTGTGCCAAGTAAAGTCCCTAATAGAAGGTTGATGCTAGATTTGGATTTCTGCGCAGAAACAGATTTCTTGCTGTCACGAATCTGGGTATGATTCTCTGTAGGTAACTCAGAAAAATCTTCCAATTTACGTGAGTGATCCTCAGATATGTACGCAACTTTCATTAGTTTTGAGTTTTCTGATTTGAGCAACGGAAGTACCTCTCAAAAATTCGTGTTTACTGGCTGTTCTGTTTTGACAGATTCTGTCTATGTTTTTGCATTGTCTTTTGTGGACTTTAAGTGAGGCTTTCTAGACGTGGAGAGTTGTAGCTAATATTTTATTGAGTTCTTGCAATGTGTCACTACAGGACTAAATTGGATTAAAGTTTTTGAGTACTAACCCCTGTAATGATGTTTATGAGAAGTTTGGTGTGGCAGAAGTTTTCAAGGGTCAAGAGAGAAGGGTGATATAATGTGATCAAGAAGAGTCAAAAGCCTAAGATTGGGGGGAGGTATACCGGCATCACTCATTCTTTGCATATTATGGTTGCTGGATACTTGTACATACTTGTTTAGTTTCTTTGAGTGGTTTTCTAATGAGAGGGAGATGATATTTGGGGAAGTGCTGCCTGAAAACAGATTCTGGACTGTTACCAAAAAAATTCGTGCACACAGCCAGAACGTTATTTTGAGCTTCCAATTTTTATGCATGTTCCCCAGGTTGTTATCTAACTTTAATTAGTTGAACACTTTTCGAGCTGAGCAACGGAAGATTTTTGTAAAAATCGATTTCTGCATCGTTGTCGAGTTTTGGCAGATTTCTGCCATCTTGCTTTTCTGTGTTTCTTTTAGTTTTCATTTTCTTGTTCTTGCTTTCTTTCTTTCCTAAAACACAAAAAGACCAAAAATATTTCTGTTGTTTCTCTTCACCATTTGTTTATTTTGATTTCTTGCATTTGTTTCGCTTTATTTGTTATTGCTAGTTTTCTATATAAAAACTCAAAAAGATTTTGCTTTGTTTGCTTGTTTCCTTTTGTTCTTGTTCTCAAATTCGAAAATACCAAAAATATTTGCTGTTCTTCTTTGGTTTTGTAAAGTTCTTTATGAGTTCAATGGTCTTCGGTGGCTGGAGCGTGGTTTTCATTTCATATTATCCAAGCTACACAAGTGAAAAGGCAATAATGACGATCTACGACAATCTGATTGTGGTGAGAGGCTGGTATGAACTCTATTTGTTTTCATTTTTGTACATATACTCATCCTTGTGAGCATGCTTAGTTGGTCCATGTGAGGTATATGTCATTTAAGAAAGTCTAGTAGTTCATGATCTCATGTTTAGCTCCAATTTATTAATATGAGTAGCATGTCATGGATGTTTGCTTGCATTGTTTTATTCATAGATAGGTATGATATTGTGGTATCCTCCTCTGAATAATTCGTTTGAATTAACTTGGCACATGCTCACGCATGCATATGACTGAACAAAAGTCAATTAAGCCTCGATGATTTACATTGCTTCAGAGTTCTTGTATCACTCTTATGCCTCGGTTAATTTATTTTGCCGCAAGCATGATTATGACAATTCATCGCTCTCTTGATTTGTCGCTCCCTAGTCTTTTGCTAGCCTTCACTTGTACCGAGCGGGAACGCTGCTCGTGCTTCCAAACACATGAAAACCAAGTTATTCCGGAGTGTCCACCATAAATACCTATGCATGGCATTTCAAACCATTCCAAGTAAATTCTCATGCGCTACCTTTAAACCTTCAAAATGCTTCTCAATTTGTGTTAATGTTTCATAGCTCATGAGGAAGTATCTGGTGTTTAACTTTCAACCTTGTCATTTACTCTTGACAGATTTTCATATGGACTAGTGGCACATCCGCTTATCCAATAATTTTGCAAAAAGAGCCGGCAATGGGGTTCCCAGCCCCGATTAATCAACTTTCACTAATAATTCTCTTCACATGTTTTGCTCTGATTCATCAGTAAGCAACTTAATTTTGCAAATAGACACTCCTCCATGGTATGTGATTGATGGAAGGCACCCGAGGATTTGGTTAGCCATGGCTTGTGTAAGCAAAGGTTGGGGGAGTGTCACCCATAATAAAACTAAAATACGTGTGTAAACAAAAGAGAAGAGGGATGATCTACCTTGCTGGTAGAGATAATGTCCTTCATGGGAGCCGCTCTTGAAAGTCCGGTCGGCGAGGTAGTTGGTGTACCCATTACCATTCGTTGACAACAACAAACACCTCTCAAAACAATTTTACTCCTGTTTTACAAATGAAAAGCTCTAGCGCATGTTAATCCATGCTTCCCTCTGCGAAGGGTCAATCTTTTACTTTTACATTGAGTCTCCATCCTTTCTTTGAGCACTTTCTTGAGAGCACAACTGTCATTCTTAGTATAATATGCTTGTCTCAAAATATGATTGATTGTGGTATAATTTTGATGCTTTTATCTTTGACAATCACTATTTCTAGTCTTTCTATGAACTTCAGAGGTGCCTGAGCATTTATGTTTTGCTGATCAAATATGGGCAAGCGAGATACCACTTTATCATACTCTTTTATGAACATTGCAATCCTGCTTATATACATGATTCATGATGCTTATTATTAATTGTTGGTACCTTTTCCGTGATTGATATAGCTATTAGATGATCTTATCTGCATGTATCTTATTATGAACTGCCTAAGTGTTAGCCATAGCATGAGAATATTTACATCATATGAACAAATGTGTTCGTGAAAGTTCTTTTATCGCTCAGTTGTTAACTGAATTGCTTGAGGACAAGCAATAAGCTAAGCTTGGGGGAGTTGATACGTCCAAAACGTATCTACTTTCCCGAACACTTTTGTCGTTGTTTTGCCTCTAATTTGTGTATTTTGGATGCAACTAACACGGACTAACGTTGTTTTCAGCAGAACTCGTTCCGGTGTCTCGTTTTTGTGCGAAATCCAACTTTCAGGAAAAACCTCGGAATTTATACAGAAGGCCCTATTTTCCCAGAATACTTACGGAGCCAGAAGGACAAGTCAGGTGGAGGCCCGAGGGCCCCACACCCTAGGGCGGTGCGGCCCAGGAGGGGGGCACGCGGCCCTAGCGTGTGGCCCCCTCGGCCGGCCTCCGACGCCCTCCTTCGGACTACTTATCGCCCTCGACCTAAAAACGCACGGGGAGAAGTCGAAGTCGCCAGAAACCCTCCAGAATGCCGCCACATCGCGAAACTCCGTCTCGGGAGCCAGAAGTCTCCGTTCTGGCACTCCACCGGGACGTGGAATTGGAGGAGATCATCTCCATCATCACCACCGACGCCTCTCCATCGACCAGCCATGTTTCCCCCATCCATGTGTGAGTAATTCCCCCGCTGTAGGCTGAAGGGGATGGTAGGGATTGGATGAGATTGGTCATGTAATAGTGTAAGATTGTTAGGGCATAGTGCCTAGTGTCCGAATTGGTACTTTGATGATATTGTTGCAACTTGTTATGCTTAATGCTTGTCACTAGGGCCCGAGTGCCATGATCTCAGATCTGAACATGTTATTATTTCATCATGATATTCATTGTTTATGGTCTTACTCGCAAGTTGTATACACATGTCGTCTGTCCGGAACCAATGGCCCCGAAGTGTCGAAATCGGGACAACCGGAGGGGATGGTAGTGATGTGAGGATCACATGTGTTCACGGAGTGTTAATGCTTTGCTCCGGTACTCTATTAAAAGGAGTACCTTAATATCCAATAGATTCCCTTGAGGCCCGGCTGCCACCGACTGGTAGGACAAAAGATGTTGTGCAAGTTTCTCATTGCGAGCACGTACGACTATAATTGGAACACATGCCTATTGATTGCTTTGTACTTAGACACCGTTTTATTATTATCTCGCAAATGCCCTGCTTGATTGTTACATGAGTTTCTCTCATCCATGCAACGCCCGTTATCCGTCCCCGTGCCTACGAGTATTTTAATCCTCGCTGTTTACCATAATCACTACTGTCTGTCTCTGTTACTCTGCTGCTGTTATTTCACTACTGCTACTGCTATAAAACTGTTACTACTGATAAACTCTTGCGAGCAAGTCTGTTTCCAGGTGCAGCTGAATTGACAACTCCGCTGTTAAGGCTTTCAAGTATTATTTGTCTCCCCTTGTGTCGAATCAATAAATTGGGTTTTACTACCCGCGAAGACTGCTGCGATCCCCTATACTTGTGGGTTATCAGCTGGCGCGGCCAGGCCTGGGGCCGCACCGCCTTATGGTGTGGTGGCCCTCTGGCCCGCCTCCGACTCTCCTTCGGTGTTCTGGGGTCTTCCGGGAAAAATAAGATGTTGGGTCTTCGTTTCGTCGAATTCCGAGAATATTGCCCGAACAGCCTTTCTGGAACCAAAAACAACATAAAACAGGAACTGGCACTGTGGCATCTTGTTAATAGGTTAGTTCCAGGAAACGCATAAAAATATTATAAAGTGTGAGCAAAACATGTAGGTATTGTCATAAAACAAGCATGAAACATCAGAAATTATAGATACGTTGGAGACGTATCACTCGTTATTCTCAAGTTCAGTGTTCCATCCTGTGCAGCCTTTTTTCGATAAAGGGAATATATTAATATCAAGAAGATACCAATTACACCCAGCCTCTGCAACAACGCATCACCCTAATGGCACTACGGATGCACACAGCCAAAAACAAGAAAAGAAAACTAAGAAACAAAAGTCCCGCTACAGTATCTTGGGCCTAACAACAGCAATACATCCACCGCCAAGACAACACCTGAATTACAGACTCTCCAAAAACGACGCCTCCAAGAAGGAAACAGTGCTCAAACACCGTTGTCGCTCGATCAAAGATCTTAGGTTTTCACCCTGAAGATAGTCCCCGCTCTCAAAACAATTCCTCCACCAAGGACATTGCCAGGCACAACCAATTAAGGCCAGACCTTGGTTTTCACCCTGAAAGGTAGGATTCTGCACTTCACCTGTGTTGTCGCCCCCACTTTCATACCGCTGCTGTGAAGCCCGGAACACCAAGCAAGTCCCTCAACAACGCAGAGACTTCAACCTCCCTTAGCTAGTCCTCCCCTCCGGCCTTCATGAAATTCTCTTCTTCCGACTTTCATCATGGATCCATAGTCACTTGATGTCAACAAAGAAAAAGAGCTTCGCCGCTCCCTCCAGAACCAATCGGTCGGAATAAAAACATGGGTGCGCACGACCGAATACCTCTGAGCCAACAAACTCCAGGCAAAAGCACTGTTACATTCATCGGCGGAGCCTTCCGGATCTCAACACTCCGGCCAGATCATGAGTCCAGGCCTCCGGTAGGTCCTCCTCTTCACGCAAGAGAGGCCCTAGGACCGTCGCCTTTATACAGGTCGGACCCCCACGTCGGCGACCATCCTGGGCTGGCCACTCCAACCCTCCACCGGCGACACCATCGCCGGCTTCCAAGCTCCTCCATCTCGCCGCCGGAACGAGTAGGTTAACGATAGTTTCTTGACGATGCCTTCAACAAGATAATGGCGCAGACGCCGCCATCGCCCGCCATGACCGGAGTCGGCTCGGTTTTCACCGGCTACTATGCCTCCCCGTCTCGCCGCCGGCGCTGAAAGTGGGATCAAAAATCCAACACAGCCAGCCTGGCCGACTGCCTTCGGTGGATGAAGTCAGCCACCACCACCATGCCCGGGCCGAAGACCCGGACGTCCTCAAGCCGCGAAGAAGACCCAGCGAGGCCTTCTCGTGCCATTGACGAGACGCAACCGCGATGGATCGCGATCCGAACCTCGGGCCCAGATCCGACCACACCGCAGCCAACATCCGCCGCCGGCTGCCGGAGATCCGCCGGCCACCGCCATCCCGCTGCGTTCAGTCGACGGAGGAGGAGGGTGTACTCCAAAAGCGTTTTGAGCACCACGACCCTTGTGAGATGATCCGTGAGCTCAAAGTTATCTTTGAAACTCATGCGGCCGTGGAGTGCTATGAGGCCTCGAAGCTATTCTTTGGCTGCATGATAGAAGAGGGTAGCTCCGTTAGTGAGCACGTGTTCGCTATGTACGGACACGCGAGGAAGCTCAGTGACTTGGGGATTGTGATCCCTAACCAGCTGGGTATTCATCGTGTTCTCCAATCACTGCCACCAAGTTACAAGAACTTCGTGATGAACTACAATATGCAGAACATGAACAAGGAGTTACCTGAACTCTTCTCCATGCTAAAATCTGCTGAGGTTGAGATACAGAAAGAGCACCAAGTGTTGATGGTCAACAAGACCACCAGTTTCAAGAAGCAAGGCAAACCTAAGAAGGGCAACTTCAAGAAGGGCGGCAAGAAAGTTGCCGCGCCTTCTGAGAAGCCTAAGGGTGGCCCTAAACCTGATACTGATGGCTATTACTACAATGGGAAGGGGCACTGGAAGCGTAATTGCCCCAAGTACTTGGCTGATCTGAAGAGCGGGCTTGTCAAGAAGAAGATGTAGGATAACGTTGCATAGAAAACAAAAATTTTCCTACCGCAAACACGCAATCCAAGCCAAGATGCAATCTAGAAGACGGTAGCAACGAGGGGGTATCGAGTCTCACCCTTGAAGAGATTCCAAAGCCTACAAGATGAGGCTCTTGTTGCTGCGGTAGACGTTCACTTGCCGCTTGCAAAAGCGCATAAAAGATCTTGATCACGATCGGTTCCGGCGCCACGAACGGGCAGCACCTCCGTACTCGGTCACACGTTCGGTTGTTGATGAAGACGACGTCCACCTCCCGTTCCAGCGGGCAGCGGAAGTAGTAGCTCCTCTTGAATCCGACGAGCACGACGGCGTGGTGTCGGTGGCGGTGGAGAACTCCGGCGGAGCTTCGCTAAAGCACGCGGGAGCTATGGAGGAGAGGGGGCGGCTAGGGTTTGGGAGGGGGTGGCCGGCCACTCAAGGGGGCGGCCGGGTTGTGGTCTTGGGGTGGCCGGCCCCCTCCCTTGGCCCCTCATTATATAGGTGGATCCCCAAGAGTTGGTGTCCAAGTCTTCGAATAAGACCCGAACCAAAAACCTTCCATAAGAGAGGGAAACCTAGCCAAGCTAGGACTCCCACCAAAGGTGGGAGTTCCACCTCCCATATGGGGGGTGGCCGGCCCCCTAAGGGGAGTCCACTTGGGACTCCTCCCCCACTAGGGTTGGCCGGCCATGGAGGTGGAGTCCCATGTGGACTCCACCTTCCTTGGTGGTTTCTTCCGGACTTTTCTAGAACCTTCTAGAACCTTCCATAGAACCTTCCGCGACATTTTAATTCACATAAAATAACATCCTATATATGAATCTTATTCTCCGGACCATTCCGGAACTCCTCGTGATGTCCGGGATCTCATCCGGGACTCCGAACAAATATTCGAACTCCATTCCATATTCAAGTACTACCATTTCAACATCCAACTTTAAGTGTGTCACCCTACGGTTCGTGAACTATGCGGACATGGTTGAGTACTCACTCCGACCAATAACCAATAGCGGGATCTGGAGATCCATAATGGCTCCCATATATTCAACGATGACTTTAGTGATCGAATGAACCATTCACATACAATACCAATTCCCTTTGTCTCGCGATATTTTACTTGTCCGAGGTTTGATCTTCGGTATCACTCTATACCTTGTTCAACCTCGTCTCCGACAAGTACTCTTTACTCGTACCGTGGTATGTGGTCTCTTATGAACTTATTCATATGCTTGCAAGACATTAGACGACATTCCACCGAGAGGGCCCGAGTATATCTATCCGTCATCGGGATGGACAAATCCCACTGTTGATCCATATGCCTCAACTCATACTTTCCGGATACTTAATCCCACCTTTATAGCCACCCATTTACGCAGTGGTGTTTGGTGTAATCAAAGTACCTTTCCGGTATAAGTGATTTACATGATCTCATGGTCATAAGGACTAGGTAACTATGTATCGAAAGCTTATAGCAAATAACTTAATGAAGAGATCTTATGCTACGCTTAATTGGGTGTGTCCATTATATCATTCATACAATGACATAACCTTGTTATTAATAACATCCAATGTTCATGATTATGAAACTAATCATCCATTAATCAACAAGCTAGTTTAAGAGGCATACTAGGGACTTCTTGTTTGTCTACATATCACACATGTACTAATGTTTCGGTTAATACAATTATAGCATGATATATAAACATTTATCATAAACATAAAGATATAAATAATAACCACTTTATTATTGCCTCTAGGGCATATCTCCTTCGATCTCCCACTTGCACTAGAGTCAATAATCTAGATTACATTGTAATATACCTAACACCCATGGCATTCGGTGTTGGTCATGCTTTGCCCTAGGGAGAGCTTTAGTCAACGGATCTGCTACATTCGGATCGGTGTGTACTTTGCAAATCTTTACTTCTCCATCTTCGATGTACTCGCGAATCGAGTGGTAACGCAGCTTGATATGCTTCAGCCTCTTGTGTGACCTTGGCTCTTGTGCATTGGCGATGGCACCCATGTTGTCACAGTATATGACTAGTGGGTCCAATGCACTAGGAACCACACCGAGCTCGACAATGAACCTCTTCATCCATACCGCTTCTGATGAAGCCTCTGAAGCCGCTATGTACTTTGATTCTGTTGAAGACTTCGCCACCGTGCACTGCTTCGAGCTTGCCCAGCTTACTGCAGCACCATTCAATATAAACACGTACCCAGACTGTGACTTAGAGTCATCAGGATCTGTGTTCCAACTTGCATCGGTGTAACTTGTTACAACGAGCTCTTGGTCACCTCCATAACAAAGAAACATATCCTTAGTTCTTTTCAAGTACTTCAGGATATTCTTGACCGATGTCCAGTGTTCCATTCCTGGATCACTTTGATATCTGCTAGTCAAACTAACAGCATGGGCTATATCCGGTCTTGTACATAGCATGGCATACATAATAGAGCCTACTGCCGAAGCATAGGGGATCTGACTCATCCTTTCTCTTTCTTCTGCCATAGCCGGTCCTTGAGTCTTACTCAAGATCTTGCCTGGTAACATAGGTAAAAACCCTTTCTTACTTTCGTCCATTCTAAACTTCTTTAGAATCTTGTCCAGGTATGTACTCTGTGATAGCCCTATTAGGCGTCTTGATCTATCTCTATAAATCTTGATGCCTAATATATATGATGCTTCACCAAGGTCTTTCATTGAAAAACTGTTATTCAAATAACCTTTTACACTGCTTAATAGTTCTATATCATTCCCAATCAATAATATGTCATCTACATATAATATCAGGAATGCTACTTTGTCGCGGAAGTTTGCATACTTTGTCAGCATTTTTAGGATCGACAAAACCTTTGGGTTGTACCATATACAACTCTTCCTCAATGTCTCCATTAAGGAACGCCGTTTTGACATCCATCTGCCAAATCTCATAATCGAAAAATGCAGCTATTGCTAACAAAATCTCACAGATTTTAGCTTCGCTACGGGTGAGAAAGTCTCATCGTAGTCAACTCCTTGAATTTGTCGGAAACCCTTTGCGACAAGTCGAGCTTTATATACAGTAATATTACCATCAGCATCTGTTTTTCTCTTGAAGATCCATTTATTCTCGACTGACCTTTCGGCTATCAGGTAAGTCTACCAAAGTCCATACTTTGTTATCATACATGGATCCCATTTCGGATTTCATGGCTTCTTGCCATTTGTTGGAATCCGGGCTCATCATCGCTTCTTCATACGTCGCAGGGTCCTCATCATTGTTATCCACAATCATGACATTTAGACAAGGATCATACCAATCGAGAGTGGCACGTTCCCTTGTCGATCTGCGAGGTTCGATAGTTTCCTCGTTCGAAGTTTCATGATTATTATCATTAGCTTCCTCTCGTTGCCGGTGTAGGCGGTACAGGTATAACTTCCGGTACTTGCGCTACTCTGATCAACGAGTATAGATTCATTAATCTCATCGAGTTCTACTTTTCTTCCAGTCACTTCTTTAGTGAGAAATTCTTTCTCAAGAAAGGTTCCGTTCTTAGCAACAAAGATTTTGCCTTCGGATCTGTGATAGAAAGTGTACCCTATAGTTTCCTTAGGGTATCCTATGAAGACGCATTTCTCCGCTTTGGGTTCTAGCTTGTCCGGTTGTATCTTTTTTACATAGGCTTCGCAACCCCAAACTTTAAGGAACGACAGCTTAGGTTTCTTATTAAACCATAATTCATACGGTGTCGTTTCTACGGATTTTGATGGTGCTCTATTTAAAGTGAATGCGGCTGTCTCTAATGCATAACTCCAAAATGATAACGGCAAATCAGTAAGAGACATCATAGAACGAACCATATCTAAGAGAGTTCGATTACGACGTTCGGACACACCGTTCCGTTGTGGTGTTCCGGCGGTGTCAATTGTGAAAGTATTCCGCATTTCTTTAAATGCATGCCAAACTCATAACTCAGATATTCACCTCCACGATCAGATCGTAGAAATTTAATCTTCTTGTTACGTTGATTTTCTACTTCACTTTGGAATTCCTTAAACTTCTCGAAAGTTTCGGATTTATGTTTCATGAAATAGATATACCCATATCTACTCAGATCATCTGTGAAGGTTAGAATATAACGATAACCACCGCGCGATGCTACGCTCATTGGTCCGCATACATCGGTATGTATGATTTCCAATAAGTCAGTAGCTCGCTCCATCATACCAGAAAATGGAGTCTTAGTCATTTTTCCCATTAGACATGCTTCGCATCTATCAAGTGACTCAGAGTCAAGTGATTCAAGTAATCCATCAGTATGGAGTTTCTTCATGCGCTTCACTCCAATATGACCAAGACGACAGTGCCACATATAAGTAGAATTATCATTCAATTTAATTCGCGTAGCATCAATGTTATGTATATGCGTATCACTACTATCGAGATCTAACAGAAATAAGCCATTCTTTTCAGGTGCTCGACCATAAAAGATATTATTCATAAAAATAGAACAACCATTATTCTCAGACTTGAATGAATAACCGTCTTGCATTAAACAAGATCCAGATATAATGTTCATGCTCAACGCGGGTACAAAATAACAATTATTTAGGCTTAAAACTAATCCCGAAGGTAGATGTAGAGGAAGTGTGCCGACAGCGATCACATCGACTTTGGATCCATTTCCAACGCGCATCGTCACTTCATCTTTCGGTAGTCTTCGTTTATTCTTTAGTTCCTGTTTCGAGTTACAAATATGAGCAACCGAACCAGTATCAAATACCCAGGTACTAGAACGAGAACCAGTGAGATAAACATCTATAACATGTATATCAGATATACCTTCTTTCTTCTTCTCGACAAGGCCGCTCTTCAGATCCGCCAAATACTTGGAGCAATTACGCTTCCAGTGTCCCTTCTCCTTGCAGTAATAGCACTCAGCATCGGGTTTAGGGCCGTTCTTAGGTTTCATAGGAGGCGTGGCAGCTTTCTTGCCACCCTTCTTGAATTTTCCCTTAGACTTGCCCTGTTTCTTGAAGCTCGGTGGTCTTGTTGACCATCAACACTTGGTGCTCTTTCTTGATCTCAATCTCAGCAGCTTTTAGCATGCCAAAGAGTTCGGGTAACTCCTTGTTCATGTTCTGCATATTGTAGTTCATCACAAAGTTCTTGTAACTTGGTGGCGGTGATTGAAGGACACGATTAATCCCCGATCTGTTAGGAATCACTATTCCCAAGTCACCGAGTTTCTTCGCATGCCGGTCATGGCGAGCATGTGCTCACTAATGGAGCTGCCTTCTTCCATCATACAGCTGAAGAAATGTTTCGATGCTTCATAGCATTCCACGGCCGCATGAGTCTCAAAGATAGCTTTCAGCTCATTCATCAACTCATGAGGATCGTGGTGCTCAAAACGTTTTTGAAGATCGGATTCCGGACCGCACGGGATGGCACACCGAACTTGAGAGTACCGAGTTTTCCGAGTCTCGTAAACAGCTTTTACTTCATCGGTTTCAGTTTCTGCAGGAGGGTCACCTAGCGGTGCATCAAGCACATATTGCAGATTTCCGCGGAGAGGAAGATCCTCACATGACGGAACCAGTCGGTGAAGTTGCTACCATTGCTCTTAAGCTTTTCTTTCTCTAGGAACTGGTTAAAATTGATTGGGGACGCCATCTCTACAACATATATTTGCAATAGTTTAGACTAAGTTTATGACAAATTGAGTTCAAATTTTAATTCAACATAATTAAAAATCTAGGTGAACTCCCACTCAAAACAATATCCCTCGCATTGTCTTAGTGATCACACGAACCAAATCCACCACACCATAGTCCGATCATCACGAGACAAGGTGTAATTTTAATGGCGAACACTCAAAGTGTTCATCATATCAATCATATGATTCATGCTCTACCTTTCGGTATCACGTGTTCCGAGACCATGTCTGTACATGCTAGGCTCGTCAAGGCCACCTTAGTATCCGCATGTGCAAAACTGTCTTGCACCCGTTGTATGCACTTGTTGATTCTATCACACCCCATCATCACGAGATGCTTCGAAACGACAAGTCTTGGCAACGGTGCTACTAAGGATGAACACTTTATTATCTTGAGATTTTAGTGAGGGATCATCTTATAATGCTACCGTCGCGATCTAAGCAAAATAAGATGCATAAAAGGATTAACATCACATGCAGTTCATATGTGATATGATATGGTCCTTTTGTCTTTGCGCCTTTGATCTTCATCTCCAAAGCACGGACATGATCTCCATCATCTTCGGGCATGATCTCTATCATCGTCGGCGAAGCACCAAGGTCAATGGCGCCATCTTCATGATTGTCCTCCATGTAGCAACTATTACAACTACTTTGAAATACTACTCAACATGAAATTTAAAGACAACCATAAGGCTCCCGCCGGTTGCCACAATACAATAATGATCATCTCATACATATTCATCATCACATTATGGCCATATCACATCACCAAACCCTGCAAAAACAAGTTAGACGCTCTCTAATTTGGTTTGCATATTTTACGTGGTTTAGGGTTTTCGATATAGATCTAATCTACCTACGAACATGAACCACAACGTTGATACTAATGTTGTCAATAGAAGAGTAAATTGAATCTTTACTATAGTAGGAGAGACGAGACACCCGCAAAGCCTCTTATGCAATACAAGTTGCATGTCGAACGAGGAACAAGTCTCATGAACGCGGTCATGTAAAGTTAGTCCGAGCCGCTTCATCCCACTATGCCATAAAGATGCAAAGTACTCAACTAAAGATAACAAGAGCATCAACGCCCACAAACCATTGTGTTCTACTCGTGCAACCATCTATGCATAGACACGGCTCGATACCACTTGTAGGATAACGTTGCATAGAAAACAAAAATTTTCCTACCGCAAACACGCAATCCAAGCCAAGATGCAATCTAGAAGACGGTAGCAACGAGGGGGTATCGAGTCTCACCCTTGAAGAGATTCCAAAGCCTACAAGATGAGGCTCTTGTTGCTGCGGTAGACGTTCACTTGCCGCTTGCAAAAGCGCGTAGAAGATCTTGATCACGATCGGTTCCGGCGCCACGAACGGGCAGCACCTCCGTACTCGGTCACACGTTCGGTTGTTGATGAAGACGACGTCCACCTCCCGTTCCGGCGGGCAGCGGAAGTAGTAGCTCCTCTTGAATCCGACAGCGACGACGGCGTGGTGTCGGTGGCGGTGGAGAACTCCGGCGGAGCTTCGCTAAAGCACGCGGGAGCTATGGAGGAGAGGGGGCGGCTAGGGTTTGGGAGGGGGTGGCCGGCCACTCAAGGGGGCGGCCAGGTTGTGGTCTTGGGGTGGCCGGCCCCTCCCTTGGCCCCTCATTATATAGGTGGATCCCCAAGAGTTGGTGTCCAAGTCTTCGAATAAGACCCGAACCAAAAACCTTCCATAAGAGAGGAAACCTAGCCAAGCTAGGACTCCCACCAAAGGTGGGAGTTCCACCTCCCATATGGGGGTGGCCGGCCCCCTAAGGGGGAGTCCACTTGGGACTCCTCCCCCACCAGGGTTGGCCGGCCATGGAGGTGGAGTCCCATGTGGACTCCACCTTCCTTGGTGGTTTCTTCCGGACTTTTCTAGAACCTTCTAGAACCTTCCATAGAACCTTCCGCGACATTTTAATTCACATAAAATGACATCCTATATATGAATCTTATTCTCCGGACCATTCCGAACTCCTCGTGATGTCCGGGATCTCATCCGGGACTCCGAACAAATATTCGAACTCCATTCCATATTCAAGTACTACCATTTCAACATCCAACTTTAAGTGTGTCACCCTACGGTTCGTGAACTATGCGGACATGGTTGAGTACTCACTCCGACCAATAACCAATAGCGGGATCTGGAGATCCATAATGGCTCCCATATATTCAACGATGACTTTAGTGATCGAATGAACCATTCACATACAATACCAATTCCCTTTGTCTCGCGATATTTTACTTGTCCGAGGTTTGATCTTCGATATCACTCTATACCTTGTTCAACCTCGTCTCCTGACAAGTACTCTTTACTCAGTACCGTGGTATGTGGTCTCTTATGAACTTATTCATATGCTTGCAAGACATTAGATGACATTCCACCGAGAGGGCCCAGAGTATATCTATCCGTCATCGGGATGGACAAATCCCACTTGTTGATCCATATGCCTCAACTCATACTTTCCGGATACTTAATCCCACCTTTATAGCCACCCATTTACGCAGTGGTGTTTGGTGTAATCAAAGTACCTTTCCGGTATAAGTGATTTACATGATCTCATGGTCATAAGGACTAGGTAACTATGTATCGAAAGATTATAGCAAATAACTTAATGACGAGATCTTATGCTACGCTTAATTGGGTGTGTCCATTATATCATTCATACAATGACATAACCTTGTTATTAATAACATCCAATGTTCATGATTATGAAACTAATCATCCATTAATCAACAAGCTAGTTTAAGAGGCATACTAGGGACTTCTTGTTTGTCTACATATCACACATGTACTAATGTTTCGGTTAATATAATTATAGCATGATATATAAACATTTATCATAAACATAAAGATATAAATAATAACCACTTTATTATTGCCTCTAGGGCATATCTCCTTCAGAAGAAAGGTATATCTGATATACATGTTATAGATGTTTATCTTACTGGTTCTCGTACTAGTGCCTGGGTATTTGATACTGGTTCGGTTGCTCACATTTGTAACTCGAAACAGGAACTACGGAATAAACGAAGCTTAGCAAGGGATGAAGTGATGATGCGCGTTGGAAATGGATCCAAGGTCGATGTGATCGCTGTCGGCACACTCCCTCTAAATCTACCTTCGGGATTAGTTTTAAACCTCAATAATTGTTATTTGGTGCCTGCGTTGAGCATGAACATTATATCTGGATCTTGTTTAATGCAAGACGGTTATTCATTCAAGTCTGAGAATAATGGTTGTTCTATTTTTATGGATAATATCTTTTATGGTCATGCGCCAGAGATGAATGGTTTATTCTTGTTAAATCTCGATAGTAGTGATACACATGTTCATAACATTGATGCTAAACGAATTAAATTGAATGATAATTCTACTTATATGTGGCACTGTCGTCTTGGTCATATTGGAGTGAAACGCATGAAGAAACTCCATTCCGATGGACTTCTTGAATCACTTGACTTTGAGTCACTTGATAGATGCGAAACATGTTGATACGTCTCAAACGTATCTATAATTTCTTATGTTCCATGCTAGTTTTATGACAATACTCACATGTTTTATATACACTTTACATCATTTTGATGCATTTTCCGGTACTAACTGATACGTCTCAAACGTATCTATAATTTCTTATGTTCCATGCTAGTTTTATGACAATACCTACATGTTTTATTCATACTTTATATCGTTTTGATGCATTTTCCAGAACTAACCTATTAACAAGATGCCGAAGTGCCAGTTCCTGTTTTCTGCTGTTTTTGGTTTCAGAAATCCTACACAGGAAATATTCTCGGAATTGGACGAAATCAACGCCCAGGGTCTTATATTTCACGGAAGCTTCCGAGATGGGATTGGCGGCGGCGGCGTCTCTGGAAGGTTTTCTGTATCGTGGCTCTCGGTACTGGGGTTTTCGCGATGAAGGCTTTAAGTAGGCGGAAGGGCAGGTCAAGGGGCGTCACGAGGGACCCACACAACAGGGCCGCACGGCCAGGGCCCAGGCCGCGCCGCCCTGGCGTGTTGTCGCCTCGTGGCCCCACTTCGTGATCCTTTCGGTCTTCTGGAAGCTTCGTGGAAAAATAGGACCCTGGACGTTGATTTCGTCCAATTCCGAGAATATTTCCTTACTAGGATTTCTGAAACCAAAAACAGCGAAAAACGACAAGCTGGCTCTTCGGCATCTCGTCAATAGGTTAGTGCCGGAAAATGCATAATAATGACATATAATGTGTATAAAACAAGTGAGTATCATCATAAAAGTAGCATGGAACATAAGAAATTATAGATACGTTTGGGACGTATCAGCAGGTTCCACGTTGGCGCCGGAATCCCTGGTGTTGCGCTGCACTACACTCCTTCACCAACAACCTTCACGTGGCCTTCATCTCCTACTGATTCGATAAACCTTGGTTTCTTACTGAGGGAAAAATTGCTACTGTACGCATCACACCTTCCTCTTGGGGTTCCCAACGGACGTGTGCTTCATGCGCCATCAAGCATTTTTCTGGCGCCGTTGCCGGGGAGATCAAGACACGCTGCAAGGGGAGTCTCTCACATCCAATCTCTTTACTTTGTTTATTGTCTTGCTTTATTTTATTTTCTGTCTTGTTTGCTTTCTTTATATGAAAAACACAAAAAAAAATTAGTTACTTGTTTGACTTTATTTAATTCGGTTTGCTTTATTACTGTTAAAATGAATACTCCTGAGAACACTAAGTTGTGTGATTTCACTAGCACCAATAATAATGATTTCATATGCACTCCTATTGCTCCACCTGCCACTACAGCAGAAATTTATGAAATTAAACCTGCTTTACTAAATCTTGTTATGAGAGAGCAATTTTCTAGTGTTAGTACCGATGATGCTGCTGCCCATCTTAATAATTTTTTTGAACTTTGTGAAATCCAAAAGTATAAGGATGTAGATGGGGATATTATAAAACTGAAATTGTTTCCTTTCTCCTTAAGAGGAAGAGCTAAAGATTGGTTGCTATCTTTGCCTAAGAATAGTATTGATTCATGGACTAAATGTAAAGATGCTTTTCATTGGAAGATATTATTCTCCTGCTAAAATTATATCTTTGAGAAGTAGCATTATGAATTTTAAGCAATTGGATAATGAACATGTTGCCCAAGCATGGGAAAGAATGAAATCTTTGGTAAAGAATTTCCCTACTCATGGACTAACTACTTGGATGATTATCCAAACCTTCTATGCAGGATTAAATTTTTCTTCAAGGAACCTATTGGATTCAGCTGCTGGAGGTACTTTTATGTCCATCACTTTGGGTGCTGCAACAAAGCTTCTTGATGATATGATGATCAACTACTCTGAATGGCACACTGAAAGAACTCCTCAAGGTAAGAAGGTAAATTCTGTTGAAGAAACCTCAAGGAGTGCACCCTCTGGTCTTGAAGTCATGCTTAAAGAATTTATTAGTACACAAACTGCTTTTAATAAATCTGTTGAAGAAAAGCTTGGTAAAATTGATGTTCTTGCTTCTAAGGTTGATAGTCTTGCTGCTGATGTTGATCTTTTAAAATTGAAATTTATGCCTGATGAAGATAAATATATTAGGTCATTTGCTACAGCAAACGCTATCCAAGTTCGAATTAATGATAATATTAGAATGATGGCTGAATTGCATGCTAGGTGGGAAAGAGAAGAAAAACTTGCTAAAGAGAATAATGTAGCTAAAGTTTGGACTATTACCACCACTAGTAATGTTGATGCTTCACATGTTGCTAAACCTCCTACTATCAATGGTAAAATAATTGGTGTTGGCAATGTTTCTACTTCTAATACAAAGCGTGCAAAATTGCATGAAACTGCTGAAACTGTTTGTGATAGAAGTGCTGAAATTTTTCAGAGTATTGGGGACAATGATCCCATTGTTGTAGATCATAATAGTTTTGATTTTGATAATTGTCATATTTCTGAAGTTATTAAGTTCTTGCAAAAACTTGCTAGAAGTCCTAATGCTAGTGCTATAAACTTGGCCTTTACAAAACGTATTACAAATGCTCTCATTAAAGCTAGAGAAGAGGAATTAAAACTTGAAGCTTCTATTCCTAGGAAGTTAGAAGATGGTTGGGAGCCCATCATTAAAATGAAGGTCAATGATTTTGATTGTAATGCTTTATGTGATCTTGGTGCAAGTATTTCTGTTATGCCTAAGAAACTCTATGATATGCTTGACTTGCCACCATTGAAATATTGTTATTTGGATGTTAATCTTGCTGATAATTCTATAAAGAAACCTTTGGGGAGGATTGAAATTGTTCACATTATGGTTAACAATAACCTTGTCCCCGTTGATTTTGTTGTCTTGGATATTGAATGCAATACATCTTGTCCTATTATTTTGGAAAGACCCTTTCTTCGAACTGTTGGTGCTATTATTGATATGAAAGATGGAAATATTAAATATCAATTCCCTCTTAAGAAAGGTATGGAACACTTCCCTAGAAAGAGAATGAAGTTTCCTTTTGATTCTATTATTAGAACAAATTATGATGTTGATGCTTCTTCTCTTGATGTTACTTGATTTACACTTTCCGCGCCTAGCTGAAAGGCGTTAAAGAAAAGCGCTTATGGGAGACAACCCATTATTTTATTTCTGCAATTTTTGTTTTATATTTGAGTCAAGGTGCTGGTTACTACTGTAGCAATACCTTTGTATCTTTATTTTATTGCATTGTTGTGCCAAGTAAAGTCTTTGATAGTAAAGTTGATACTAGATTTGGATTTCTGCGCAGAAACATATTTCTTAGCTGTCACGAATTTGCGTTTTTTCTCTCTGTAGGAAACTCGTAAAATCCTGAAACAATTCATGCGTGATCCTCAGATATGTACGCAACTTTAATCAGTTTTGAGTTTTCTGATTTGAGCAAAATAAGTGCCTCGAAAAAAATCGTCTTTACGGACTGTTCTGTTTTGACAGATTCTGCCTTTTATTTCGCATTGCCTCTTTTACTGTGTTGAGCGGATTTATTTGCTCCATTAACATTCAATAGCCTTGGGTAATGTCCAGAAGTGTTGGTAATGATTGTGTCCTTGCTGAACATGTGAATTTTTGATTATGCACTAACCCTCTAATGAGATTGTGTTGAGTTTGGTGTGGAGGAAGTTTTCAAGGATCAAGAGAGGAGGATGATATAATATGATCAAGAAGAGTGAAAATTCTAAGCTTGGGGATGCCCCCGTGGTTCATCCCTGCATATTTCAAGAAGACTCAAGCGTCTAAGCTTGGGGATGCCCAAGGCATCCCCTTCTTCATCAACAACTTATCAGGTCACCTGTAGTGAAACTATATTTTTATTCTGTTACATCTTATGTGCTTTACTTGGAGCGTCTGTGTGATTTTATTTTTGTTTTGTTATTTTCATTCTCTGAATAAAATCGGATCCTAAACATCCTTGTGTGGGAGAGAAGACACGCTCCGCTTTTTCATATGAACACTGGTGTTCTTACTTTTACTTTTAATGTTCATGGCGAAAGTTGAAAGTCGCTTCATTTATTGCTATTTGGTTGGAAACAGAAAATGCTTCATGTGGTAATTGGTATATTGTCTTGAATAATTTGATACTTGGCAATTGTTTTGAGCTCTCAAGTAGATCATGTTTAAGCTCTTGCATCATGTAGTTTAAATCTATTAGTGTAGAATTACCGTAGAGTTTGTTGAAATTTGGTTTGCATGATTGGTCTCTCTAAGGTCTAGATATTTTCGGGTAAAGAGTCTTATAATTCTTGCAATATGTTCTTATGTAAGTTTTGCTGTACCGGTTCATACTTGTGTTTGCTTCAAACAACCTTGCTAGCCAAAGCCTTGTACTGAGAGGGAATGCTTCTCGTGCATCCAAATCCTTGAGCCAAAACCTATGCCATTTGTGTCCACCATAACTACCTACTATGTGGTATTGTTCTGCCATTCCAAAGTAAATTGCTTGCGTGCTACCTTTAAAAATTCATTCCTTGTCTTTGCAATACATAGCTCATGGGAAAGTACCCTAAAAAAATATTGTGGTAAAGAATATGTCGTTTATGTATCTTAGTTCTTATAAGTTGCTTGTTGAGCGGTAACCATGTTTCTGGGGACGCCATCAACCTGTCACACCTTTGTTGAATATCATGTGAGTTGCTATGCATGTTCGTCTTGTCTGAAGTAAGGGAGATTTCTCATGATTAAATGGTTTGAGTATGCATATTGTTAGAGAAGAACATTGGGCCGCCAACCAAAACCATGTATCATGGTGGAAGTTTCAGCTTGGACATTAATCCTCAGAATCTCTTATGAGAACATTATTGTTGTTGAATGCTTAAAGCATAAAAGAGGAGTCCATTATCTGTTTTCTATGTTGTCCCGGTATGGATGTCATCAAGTTGAGATCTATCAAAATCGAGAAATCAAATGCGATTTATCTCCTTGGACCTTTGTACAGGTGGCATAGAGGTACCCCTTTGTGACACTTGGTTGAAACATATGTAATGCAATGATAATCCATGGAAGTCCGAGCTAATTAGGGCAAGGTGCGGGCACTATTAGTATTCGATGCATGATTCTTGCAACTTATAGGAGGTTTAATGCATAACACATATGAGTTATTACTACCATTGACAAAATTGTTTCCATGTTTTCAAAATAAAAAGCTCTAGCACATGAGTAATCCCTGCTTCCCTCTGCGAAGGGTCTTTCTTTTACTTTATGTTGAGTTAGTTTACCTACTTCTTTCTATCTTAGAAGCAAACACTTGTGTCAACTGTGTGCATTGATTCTTACATACTTGCTTATTTGCACTCATCATATTACTTTGTGTTGACAATTATCCATGAGATATACATGTTGAAAGTTGAAAGCAACGGCTGAAACTTAAATCTTCCTTTGTGTTGCTTCAAAATCTTCTATTAAGAATCTATTGCTTTATGAGTTAACTCTTATGCAAGACTTATTGATGCTTGTCTTGAAAGTACTATTCATGAAAAGTCTTTGCTATATGATTCAGTTGTTTAGTCATTATCTTTTTGTTAGCAAACTATAAACCATTGCTTTGAGTCACTTCATTCATCTCATATGCTTTACAATAGTAATGATCAAGATTATGATAGTAGCATGTCACTTCAGAAATTATCCTTGTTATCGTTTACCTACTCGAGGGCGAGTAGGAACTAAGCTTGGGGATGCTTGATACGTCCAAACATATCTATAATTTCTTATGTTCCATGCTAGTTTTATGACAATACTCACATGTTTTATATACACTTTACATCATTTTGATGCATTTTCCGGTACTAACCTATTAACAAGATGCCGAAGCGCCGGTTCCTATTTTCTGCTGTTTTTGGTTTCAAAAATCCTACACAGGAAATATTCTCGGAATTGGACGAAACAAATGCCCACGGTCCTATTTTCTTCGGAGCCTTCCAGAACACCGAAGAGGAGCCGAAGAGGGGACGCGAGGCGGCCACACCATAGTGGGGCGCGACCACACCATAGGGGGGCGCGGCCCTACCCCTGGCCGCGCCGCCATATGGGGTGGGCCCCTCGAGCGTCCCCCGACTCTGCCCCTTCGCCTATTTATTCCTTCCGTCGCGAAAACCCTAGTACCGAGAGCCACGATATGAGAAAAGTTACTGAGACGCCGCCGCCGTCAACCCCATCCCGGGGGGTTCTGAAGATCGCCTCCGGCACCCATGCCGGAGAGGGGAATCATCACCGGAGGGCTCTACATCACCATGCCCGCCTCCGGACTGATGCGTGAGTAGTTCATCCTTGGACTACGGGTCCATAGCAGTAGCTAGGTGGTTGTCTTCTCCTCTTGTGCTATCATGTTTAGATCTTGTGAGCTGCCTATCATGATCAAGGTCATCTATTTGTAATGCTACATGTTGTGTTTGTTGGGATCCGATGAATATGGAATACTATGTCAAGCTGATTATTGATCTATCATATATATGTTATTTATGTTCTTGCATGCTCTCCGTTGGTAGTAGAGGCTCTGGCCAAGTTGATACTTGTGACTCCAGGAGGGAGTATTTATGCTCGATAGTGGGTTCATGCCTCCATTGAACCTGGGACAGTGACAGAAAGTTCTAAGGTTGTGGATGTGCTGTTGCAACTAGGGATAAAACATCAATGCTTTGTCTAAGGATATTTGTATTGTTTACATTACGCACAGTACTTAATGCAATTGTCTGTTGTTTCCAACTTAATACTGGAAGGGGTGCGGATGCTAGCCCGAAGGTGGACTTTTAGGCATAGATGCATGCTGGATGGTGGTCTATGTTCTTTGTCGTAATGCCCTAAGTAAATCTCATAGTAGTCATCATGATATGTATATGCTTCTCTATTTGTCAATTGCCCAACTGTAATTTGTTCACCCAACATGCTATTTATCTTATTGGAGAGACACCACTAGTGAACTGTGGACCCCGGTCCATTCTTTTACATCTGAAATACAACCTACTACAATCATTGTTCTCTGTTGTTCTTTGCAAGCAAACATCATTCTCCACACCATACGTTTAATCCTTTGTTTACAGCAAGCCGGTGAGATTGACAACCTCACTGTTAATTTGGGGCAAAGTATTTTGATTGTGTTGTGCAGGTTCCACGTTGGCGCCGGAATCCCTGGTGTTGCGCCGAACTACACTCCTTCACCGACAACCTTCACGTGGCCTTCATCTCCTACTGGTTCGATAAACCTTGGTTTCTTACTGAGGGAAAACTTGCTGCTGTACGCATCACACCTTCCTCTTGGGGTTCCCAACGGACGTGTTCTTCACGCGCCATCACATGTCTAATGGGAAAAATGACTAAGACTCCATTCTTTGGTACAATGGAGCGAGCTACAGACTTATTGGAAATCATACATACCGATGTGTGCAGACCAATGAGTGTAGCCTCGCGCGGTGGTTATCGTTATGTTCTAACCTTCACAGATGATCTGAGTAGATATGGGTATATCTATTTCATGAAACATAAATCCAAAACTTTCCAGAAGTTTAAGGAATTCCAAAGTGAAGTAGAAAATCAATGTAACAAGAAGATCAAGTTTCTGTGTTCTCATCGCGGAGGCGAATATCTGAGTTATGAGTTTGGCATGCATTTTAAGAAATGCGGAATACTTTCACAGTTGACACCGCCGGGAACACCACAGCGCAATGGTGTGTCCGAACGTCGTAATCGAACTCTCTTAGATATGGTTCGTTCTATGATGTCTCTTACTGATTTGCCGTTATCGTTTTGGGGTTATGCGTTAGAGACAACAACATTCACTTTAAATAGGGCACCATCGAAATCCGTTGAAATGACACCGTATGAATTGTGGTTTCAGAAGAAACCTAAGCTATCGTTCCTTAAAGTTTGGGGTTGCGAAGCTTATGTAAAAAAGTTACAACCTGACAAGCTAGAACCCAAAGCGGAGAAATGCGTCTTCATAGGATACCCTAAAGAAACTATTGGGTATACTTTATATCACAGATCCGAAGGAATAATCTTTGTTGCCAAGAACGGAACCTTTCTTGAGAAGGAGTTTCTCACTAAAGAAGTGAGTGGAAGAAAAGTAGAACTCGATGAAGTTACTGAACCTTCTCTCGTAGATCAGAGTAGCGCAGTACCGGAAGATGTTCCTGTACCGCCTACACCGATAAGAGAGGAAGCAAATGATAATGATCATGAAACTTCGAACGAGGTAACTACTGAACCTCCAGATCGACAAGGGAGCGTACCACTCCTGATTGGTATGATCCTTGTCTAAATTTCATGATTGTGGACAACAATGATGAAGACCCTGCGACGTATGAAGAAGCGATGATGAGCCCACATTCCAACAAATGGCAAGAAGCCATGAAATCCGAAATGGGATCCATGTATGATAACAAAGTGTGGAGAGGCCTGTATTTACAAGAAAGTGAGTGAGAGCTCTGTAACATTCCTGATATTATATGTAGATGACATATTATTGATTGGGAATGATATAGAACTATTAAGCAGTGTAAAAGGTTATTTGAATAAGTGTTTTTCAATGAAATACCTTGGTGAAGCAACATACATTTTAGGCATCAAGATTTATAGAGATAGATCAAGACGCCTAATAGGGATTTCACAGAGTACATACCTGGACAAGATTCTAAAGAAGTTTAGAATGGATGAAAGTAAGAAAGTGTTCTTACCAATGTTGCCAGGTAAGGTCTTGAGTAAGACTCAAGGTCCGGCTACGGCAGAAGAAAGAGAGAGGATGAACAAGATCCCTTATGCCTCGGCAGTAGGCTCTATCATGTAGGCAATGCTGTGTACCAGACCGGATATCGCACATGTTGTTAGTTTGACCAGCAGATATCAAAGTGATCCAGGAATGGAACACTGGACAACGGTCAAGAATATCCTGAAGTACTTGAAAAGGACTAAGGATATGTTTCTTTGTTATGGCGGTGACCAAGAGCTCGTTGTAACCAATTATACCGACGCAAGTTGGAACACTGGTCCTGATGACTCTAAGTCTCAGTCTGGGTACGTGTTTATATTGAATGGTGCTGCAGTAAGCTGGTGCAGCTCCAAGCAGTGCATGGTGGCGAAGTCTTCAACTGAATCGGAATACATAGCAGCTTCGGAGGCTTCATCGGAAGCAGTATGGACGAAGAGGTTCATTGTTGAGCTTGGTGTGGTTCCTAGTGCATTGGACCCACTAGTCATTTATTGTGACAACATGGGTGACATCACCAATGCACAAGAACCAAGGTCACACAAGAAGCTGAAGCATATCGAGCTGCGATTTCATTCGATTCACGAGTACATCGAAGATGGAGAAGTAAAGATTTGCAAAGTACACACTGATCTGAATGTAGCAGATCCATTGACTAAAGCTCTCCCTAGGGCAAAGCATGACCAACACCAGAATGCCATGGCTGTTAGGTACCTTACAATGTAATCTAGATTATTGACTCTAGTGCAATTGGGAGACTGTTGGAGATATGCCCAAGAGGCAATAATAAAGTGGTTATTATATATCTTTATGTTTATGATAAATGTTTATATACCATGCTATAATTGTATTAACCGCAACATTGATACATGTGTGTTATGTAAACAACAAGGAGTCCCTAGTAAGCCTCTTGTATAACTAGCTTGTTGATTAATAGATGATCATAGTTTCGTGATCATGAACATTGGATGTTATTAATGACAAGATTATATCATTGATGAATGATGTAATGGACAAACACCCAACTAAACGTAGCATAAGATCACGTCATTAAGTTCAAGTTGCTATTAGCTTTTCGATACATAGTTACCTAATCCTTTGACCATGAGATCATGTAAATCACTTATACCGGAAGGGTACTTTGATTACATCAAACGCCACTGCGTAAATGGATGGTTATAAAAGGTGGGATTAAGTATTCAGAAAGTATGAGTTGAGGCATATGGATCAAGAGTGGGATATTGTCCATCCCGATGACGGATAGATATACTCTCGGCCCTCTCGGTGTAATGTCATCTAATTAGCTTGCAAGCATATGAATGGTTCATAAGAGATCACATACCACGGTACGAGTAAAGAGTACTGATACGTCCAATTTGCATCACTATTTTATATCATAATTTGCTGTTATTCATTGATATATTTCATATTGGGACACAATACTTATCTTATTTCATCTATTTTGCATGTTTCATGATTATTTGGAGATCGCACACCGGAGCCAGGATTCTGCTGGAAAAAGCACCGTCAGGATGCAATATTTCGGAAGATCAACTGTGGAAGGAAATTTTACCAAAAATCCTATTTTTCCAGATGACGAAGGAAGCCCGAAGGGGGAGCCAGCTGGACCCAAGGTGGGCCCACACCATAGGGCGGCGCGGCCCATGGCCTGGCCGCGCCACCATGTGGTGTGGGGCCCCCACAGCCCCTTTCGCCTCCTTTTCTTCGCGAAACCCTTCGTCCCGAAGACCTAAGCCACAGAGGGATCCTCACGAAGGGTTACGGCCGCCTCGCGGGGCGGAGAACACCAGAGGGAAAAGAGCTCTCCGGCGGGCAGGAATCCGCCGGGGAAATTCCCTCCCGGAGGGGGAAATCGACGCCATCGTCACCACCATCGAGCTGGACATCATCTCCATCACCATCATCATCATCTCCACCATCATCACCGCCGTCTCCACCGCTGGACATCGTCACCGCTGTAGCAATTTGGGTTTGATCTTGATTGTTTGATAGGGGAAACTCTCCCGTATCGATTTCTACTTGTTATTGATGCTATTGAGTGAAACCATTGAACCAAGGTTTATGTTCAGATTGTTATTCATCATCATATCACCTCTAATCATGTTCCATATGATGTCTCGTGAGTAGTTCGTTTAGTTCTTGAGGACATGGGTGAAGTCTAAATGTTAGTAGTGAATTATGGTTGAGTAATATTCAATGTTATGATATTTAAGTTGTGGTGTTATTCTTCTAGTGGTGTCGTGTGAACGTCAACTACACGACACTTCACCATTTATGGGCCTAGGGGAATGCATCTTGTACTCGTTTGCCAATTGCGGGGTTTCCGGAGTGACAGAAACCTAAACCCCCGTTGGTATATCGATGCAGGAGGGATCGCAGGATCTCAGAGTTTAAGGCTGTGGTTAGATTTATCTTAATTACTTTCTTGTAGTTGCGGATGCTTGCAAGGGTTATAATCACAAGTATGTATTAGTCCTAGGAAGGGCGGTACATTAGCATAGGTTCACCCACACAACACTTATCAAAACAATGAAGATTAATCAGCTGTATGTGTATGTAGCGAAAGCACTAGACTAAAATCCCGTGTGTCCTCAAGAACGTTTGGTCATTATAAGTAAACAAACCGGCTTGTCCTTTGTGCTAAAAAGGATTGGGCCACTCGCTGCAATTATTTCTCTCGCACTTTACTTACTTGTATTTATTTCATCTGCTATATCAAAACCCCCTGAATACTTGTTTGTGAGCATTTACAGTGAATCCTTCATCGAAACTGCTTGTCAACACCTTCTGCTCCTCGTTGGGTTCGACACTCTTATTTATCGAAAGTACTACGATACACCCCTATACTTGTGGGTCATCAGGACTATTTTCTGGCGCCGTTGCCGGGGAGTGAAGCGCTATTGGTAAGTGGAATTGGTAAGGAAAACCTTTACTGTTTGTGCTGATTTTATTTCTGCCTGCTGCTATAATTCATTATGGAGAGATCTTCTCTTCAATTTCTATTTGGGAAATCTACTACTACTGCAACGGTAGTGGATGAGGCGCCAGGTGAGGAAGTAATACCATATAAAATACCTATGAAAATTATTGAACGTGTTATGGATAACCGCTATGAAGGGGATGGAACTGTCCATCCTGGTGATCATTTACTGTTTTTGCATGAATTATGCGGGTTATTCAAATGTGCAAGTATTTCTATGAATGAAGTTAGAAAGAAACTATTCTCTATATCGCTGTCTGGTAAAGCGGCGCATTGGTATAAATTACTGGATAATGGGGATTCTCTTGAATGGAATGATATTGTGCCCCGGTTTTATTCTAAGTTCTATCCTCCAAGTGAAATTCACAAGGATCGGAACCGCATATATAATTTATGGCCTCATGATGGAGAAAGTATTGCCCAAGCTTGGGGGAGATTGAAGTCTTTAATGCTCAAATGCCCCATTCATGAGCTTCCTGGTAATGTTATTATTGATAATTTCTATGCAAGACTTTCTTTTCAAGACAAGACCTTGCTGGATACTTCTTGTTCCGGATCATTTACACGCAACAAAGAAGAGTTTAAAAGGGACCTTCTTGATCGGATCCAAGAAAATGCCGAAAGTTGGGAGAACGACAAGGATAGAGAATCGAGTATAATTTATGATTATAAATGCATTGAAGCTTTTATGGATACTGATAAATTTCGTAATATGAGTGCTACATATGGTCTTGATTCTCAAGTTGCTGCAAATCTTTATAAAGCTTTTGCCTCTCATTATGAATTGCCTAAGAAGAATTTTGATAAGTATCATGAACCATATAAAGATAAAATTGATTCATCTATTAATAAGTGTGTTGTAGTTGAAACTGCTGATCATGTTATTCCTGAAGCTTATATTGAAAAAACTCCTTTCCCTGCTAAAATGAAGGAGTACTCTGTTATAAATAGTGCAGTTCATAAAAGTGAAAAGAAACCTATAGAACCTGAAGAACAAATAAAAGTTGAACCTCGTTGTTGCAATAGTTAAAGATCTTGTGACTGAAAATGTGGAGGATGGTCATATTATTTTCTGTGAAGATGCTTCTAATATTGTTTCACATCCTAATAAACCCAAACAAGTTAGTGTTCCTATGCTATCTCGTTAGAATTGGTGATCATTGCTATTATGGTTTATGTGATATTGGTGCAAGTGTTAGTGCTATACCTTATGAGCTTTACACGGAGATTATGCACGAAATTGATTCTTGTGAACTTGAAGATATTGATGTGGTTATTCAGCTGGCTAATAGAGAAACTATTTCTCCAATTGGTATTGTTCGAGATGTGGAAGTTCTATGTGGTAAGATTAAATATCCTGCTGACTTTTTGGTACTTGGTTCTGCTGCTAGTGATTATTGTCCTATCATTTTTGGTAGACCTTTTCTAAATACTTGTGGAGCTATTATAGATTGCAAGAAAGAGAAATTTTTGACTAAATTTGCTGGTGAATCTTATGAGTTTAACTTCTCTAAATTTACCAAAACTCCTTATAAAGCTGATTTGCCTAGTAATGATTTTAAAATGGAGCAGGTGTGCATCTATTGTTCTTGTTCCTAATAATCCTTTGCAGCAACATTTGGAGAATAGAGAGAGTGAAGTTTTTAGGAAAGAAAGAGATGAGCTTGAGGAGATTTTTCTTCGCCAACCTATTCTCAAGCATGATTTACCGGTGGAAGATTTGGGTACAACACCGCCACCAAAGGAAGATCCTATTTTTGATTTAAAGCCTTTGCCTGATAATCTTAAATATGCTCATATTGATGATAAGAGAATATATCATGTTATTATTAGTTCTAAGCTTACAGAGTTCGAAGAAGAAAGATTATTGCAAATATTGAAGAAACACCGAGGTGCTATTGGCTATACTCTTGATGACTTGAAGGGGATTTCTCCCTCTATTTGCCAACACGCCATTAATATGGAAGATGATGCGAAGCTTGTTGTTGAACCTCGGCGTCGTCTAATTCCTAAGATGAAGGATGTGGTAAGAAATGAGGTATTACGACTTCTTGAAGCTGGTATTATATATCCTATTGCTGATAGTAGATGGGTTAGTCCTGTGCATTGCGTTCCTAAGAAAGGAGGAATGA
>NC_061514.1:11512318-11523216 GCF_022539505.1 Lolium rigidum | reverse complement strand
CAAGTATGTAGGAATCAATGCACAGTTCACACAAGTGTTTGCTTCTTGAGGTGGAGAGAGATAGGTGAACTGACTTAACATAAAAGTAAAAGAAAGGTCCTTCAAAGAGGAAAGCATCGATTGCTATATTTGTGCTAGAGCTTTTATTTTGAAAACATGAAACAATTTTGTCAACGGTAGTAATAAAGCATATGAGTTATGTAAATTATATCTTACAAGTTGCAAGCCTCATGCATAGTATACTAATAGTGCCCGCACCTTGTCCTAATTAGCTTGGACTACCGGATCATCGCAATACACATGTTTTAACCAAGTGTCACAAAGGGGTACCTCCATGCCGCCTGTACAAAGGTCTAAGGAGAAAGCTCGCATTTTGGATTTCTCGCTTTTGATTATTCTCAACTTAGACATCCATACCGGGACAACATAGACAACGAGATAATGGACTCCACTTTTATGCATAAGCATGTAGCAACAATTAATGTTCTCATATGAGATTGAGGATATATGTCCAAAACTGAAACTTCCACCATGATTCATGGCTTTAGTTAGCGGCCCAATGTTCTTCTCTAACAATATGCATGCTCTAACCATTTAAATGAGTGGTAAATCTCCCTTACTTCAGACAAGACGGACATGCATAGCAACTCACATGATATTCAACAAAGAGTTGATGGCGTCCCCAGGAACATGGTTATCGCACAACAAGCAACTTAATAAGAGATAAAGTGCATAAGTACATATTCAATACCACAATAGTTTTTAAGGCTATTTTGTCCCATGAGCTATATATTGCAAATGTAAATGATGGAAATTTAAAGGTAGCACTCAAGCAATTTACTTTGGAATGGCGGAGAAATACCATGTAGTAGGTAGGTATGGTGGACACAAATGGCATAGTGGTTGGCTCAAGTATTTTGGATGCATGAGAAGTATTCCCTCTCGATACAAGGCTTAGGCTAGCAAGGTTATTTGAAACAAACACAAGGATGAACCGGTGTAGAAAAACTCACATAAAATACATATTGTAAACATTATAAGACTCTACACCGTCTTCCTTGTTGTTCAAAACTCAATACTAGAAATTATCTAGACTTTAGAGAGACCAATTATGCAAACCAAAATTTAGCAAGCTCTATGTATTTCTTCATTAATAGGTGCAAAGTATATGATGCAAGAGCTTAAACATGAGCACAACAATTGCCAAGTATCAAATTATCCAAGACATTTTATCAATTACTACATGTAGCATTTTCCGTTTCCAACCATATAACAATTAACGAAGCAGTTTCAACCTTCGCCATGAACATTAAAAGCTAAGAACACATGTGTTCATATGAACCAGCGGAGCGTGTCTCTCTCTCACACAAGCATTTATTCAGAGAATGAAAATAACAAAACGAAAATAAAAGCACACAGACGCTCCAAGTAAAGTACATAAGATGTGACCGAATAAAAATATAGTTTCAAGAGAAGGAACCTGATAATTTGTCGATGAAGAAGGGGATGCCCAAGGCATCCCCAAGCTTAGATGCTTGAGTCTTCTTATAATATCCAGGGATGAACCATGGGGGCATCCCCAAGCTTAGACTCTTCACTCTTCTTGATCATAGTATATCATCCTCCTCTCTTGACCCTTGAAAACTTCCTCCACACCAAACTCGAAACAAACTCATTAGAGGGTTAGTGCATAATCAAAAACTCACATGTTCAGAGGTGACACAATCATTCTTAACACTTCTGGATATTGCTCAAAGCTACTGGAAGGTAATGGAACAAAGAAATCTACCCAACACAGCGAAAGAAGCAATGCGAAATAAAAGGCAGAATCTGTCAAAGCAGAACAGTCCGTAAAGACGAATTTTATTGAGGCACCAGACTTGCTCAGATGAAAATGCCCAAATTGAATGAAAGTTGCGTACATATCTGAGGATCACTCACGTAAATTGGAATAATTTTATGAGTTACCTACAGAGAATTAGGCCCAGATTCGTGACAGCAAGAAATGCTGTTTCACGCGATAATCCAAATCTAGTATGAACCTTACTATCAAAGACTTTACTTGGCACAACAATGCAACAAAACTAAGATAAGGAGAGGTTGCTACAGTAGTAAATAACTTCCAAGACTCAAATACAAAATAAAAGTACTGTAGCAAAATAAACACATGTGTTATCTCCCAAGAAATTCTTTCTTTATAGCCATTAAGATGGGCTCAGCAGTTTTAATGATGCACTCGCAAGAAATAGTAGTTGAAGCAAAAGAGAGCATCAAGAGGCAAATTCAAAACAACTTTAAGCCTAACATGCTTCCTATGAAAAGGAATCTTGTAAATAAACAAGTTCATGAAGAGCAAAGTAACAAGCATAGCAAGATAGAACAAGTGTAGCTTCAATAATTTCAGCACATAGAGAGGTGTTTTAGTAACATGAAAATTTCTACAACCATATTTTCCTCTCTCATAATAACTTTCAGTAGCAACATGAGCAAACTCAACAATATAACTATCACATAACGCATTCTTATCATGAGCAATATGCATAAAATTATTACTCTCCACATAAGCATAATCAATTTTATTAGTTGTAGTGGGAGCAAATTCAACAAAGTAGCTATCATTATTATTCTCATCATCAAATATAGGAGGCATATTGTAATCATAATCAAATTTATCCTCCATAACAGAGCGGTACTAAAAGACCAATATCATTATAATCATCATAAATAGGAGGCAAAGTATCATCAAAGTAAATTTTCTCCTCAATGCTTGGGGGACTAAAAATATCATGCTCATCAAAGCCAGCTTCCCCAAGCTTAGAATTTTCCATATCATTAGAAACAATGGTGTTCAAAGCGTTCATACTAATATGTTCCATAGGTTTTTTAATTTTCGTATCAAACCATCCATGTCTTAAATCAGGAAATAGAATAAGAAGCTCATTGTTGTCCATTATGCCAAACTAGTGTAAACAAGAAACAAAAAGATGCAATTGCAGGATCTAAAGGAAATAGCTTCGAGCACACACACAACGGCAACGAGAAAAGTACTTTACACGGGACCGGAGTATGAGAGCCTTTTACCTTTCCTCCCCGGCAACGGCGCCGGAAAATAGCTTGATGTCTACGGGTGCTTCTATTCTTGTAGACGAGTGTTGGGCCTCCAAGAGCAGAGGTTTGTAGAACAGCGAGCAAGTTTCCCTTAAGTGGATCACCCAAGGTTTATCGAACTCGGGGAGGAAGAGGTCAAAGATATCCCTCTCATGCAACCCCGCAACCACAAAGCAAGAAGTCTCTTGTGTCCCCAACACACCTAATAGGTGCACTAGTTCGGCGAAGAGATAGTGAAATACAAGTGGTATGAATGAATATGAGCAGTAGTAACGGCGCCGAAAAAGTGCTTGCCGGCGTGCAGCTGATGGTAGTAATATTGCGGGAAGTATAGATGCGATAAAACGAGTAAACAAACGAGCGATAGCGATATTTAGGAACAAGGCCTAGGGATCATACTTTCACTAGTGAACACTCTCAACATTGATCACATAATAGAATAAATAGATAGATGCTAGACTCTACACCCTCTTGTTGGATGATGAACACCACTAACTGTGTAGGATTACACGAACCCTCAATGCCGGAGTTAACAAGCTCCACAATATTCAATGTTCATATTTAAATAACCTTAGAGTGCATAACAGATCAACATAACCAACCCAAGTACTAACATAGCATGCACACTGTCACCTTCACACCACGAAAGGAGGAATAGATCACATCAATACTATCATAGCAATAGTTAACTTCATAATCTACAAGAGATCACAATCATAGCCCATGCTAAGTACTACACGATGCACACACTGTCACCATTACACCGTGCAGGAGGAATAAACTACCTTAATAACATCACTAGAGTAGCACACAGATAAATTGTGATACAAAACACATTGCAATCATAAAGAGATATAAATAAGCACTTCACTATGCCATTCATAACGAGTGAATAAGTATTCTGTGAAATATAGCCTAAGAGACCCACACGGTGCACACACTGTTACCTTTACACACGTGGGACAAGGAGTCTCCGGAGATCACATAAGTAAAACCCACTTGACTAGCATAATGGCATCTAGATTACAAGCATCATCATATGAATCTCAATCATGTAAGGCAGCTCATGAGATTATTGTATTGAAGTACATAGGAGAGAGATTAACCACATAGCTACCGGTACAGCCCCGAGCCTCGATGGAGAACTACTCCCTCCTCATGGGAGACAAGCAGCGTTGATGAAGATGGCGGTGGTGTTGATGGAGAAGCCTTCCGGGGCACTTCCCCGTCCCGGCGGCATGCCGGAACAGAGACTCCTGTCCCCCAGATCTTGGCTTCGCGATGGCGGCGGCTCTGGAAGGTTTCTTGTACCGTGGCTTTTCCGTATCGAGGTTTTAGGTCAGGGACCTTTAAATAGGCGAAGAGGCGGAGTCGGAGGGCTGACGAGGCGGCGTCACAGTAGGGGGGCGCGGCCCACCCCCTGGCCGCGCCGGCCTGTCATCTGGGGCCCCCAGGGCTCCCCTCTGGCGGCTCTCGGGTGTTCTGGAAGCTTCGTGGAAAAATAGGATGCTGGGCGTTGATTTCGTCCGATTCCGAGAATATTTCCTTACTAGGATTTACGGAACCAAAAACAGCAGAAAACAGACAGCGGCCCTTCGGCATCTCGTCAATAGGTTAGTTCCGGAAAACACATAATAATGACATATAATGTGCATAAAACATGTAGATATCATCAATAATGTGGCATGGAACATAAGAAATTATCGATACGTCGGAGACGTATCATGGACCATGCCTAGGGGTGGTGTGGGCCCCCTAGGCACCCCACCGACCTAAATCCTGCGCCTATTTAAGCAGGATCTCAGGAAAACCCTGGATACACGAGCCTCCATCCACGAAAAGTTCCATCGCGGCCGCCATCGCAGAACCCATCCCGGGGGATTCTGAAGCTCTTCCCAGCACCCTGCCGGAGGGGGAAATCATCGCTGGAGGCATCTAATCGCCATGCCCGCCTCCGAAGTGATGCGTGAGTAGTTCATCCCTAGACTATGGGTCCATAGCAGTAGCTAGATGGTTGTTTCTTCAATTTGTGCTTCATGTATAGATCTTGTGAGCTGCCCTATATGATCAAGATCACCCTTATGTAATCCTACATTTTGTGTTTGCTGGGATCCGATGAATATTGTATACTATGTTGAGGTTGATTATATATTCATGTCATATGTTATTTGTGATCTTGCATGCTCTCCGTTGCTAGTAGATACTCTGGCCAAGTAGATGCTTGTGACTCCAAGAGGGGGTATTTATGCTCGATAGTAGGTTCATGCCTCTAGTTTTCTGGGAGAGTGACAATACCTTCTAAGATTGTAGATGTGCTGTCGCTACTAGGGAGAAAACAACAATTTTTTATCCAAGGGTAATTCTATTGTTTACTTTACACACATTGCTTAATGTGATAATCTGTTGTCTGCAACTTAATACTGAAAGGGGTTCGGACGATAACCGAAAGGTGGATTATTAGTCATAGATGCAGTTGGATTATGGTCTATGTATTATGTTGTAATGGACAAACAAATCTCATAGTAATCATCTTGTCATCTATGGTCGATATTCTGTCAATTGCCCAACTGTAATTTGTTGACCCAACATGCTATTTATCTTTATGGAGAGACACCTCTAGTGAACTGTGGACCCCGATCTTTTTTCCTTTACACTGATAAATTCAACCACTGCAATCCTGCTTTGTTACTTACTGCAATTCTTGTTCTCTTTAATTACTGCAAACATCTCTTTCTACTCGATATGTCTAATCCTTTGTGTTCAGCAAACCGGTGAGATTGACAACCTCACTGCAAGTTGGGGCAAAGTACTTTGGTTGTGTTGTGTGCAGGTTCCATGTTGTGGCTAACGACGGTAGTGCTTCCCGCCACTAGTCAGATAACAACACCTTCAGAAGTCACGCCTTTCTCCTACTGGTCGATTAAATCTTGGTTTCTTACTGAGGGAAAACTTGCTGCTGTGCTCATCACACCTTCCTCTTGGGGTTTCCCAACCACTTCCACAACAACCGCCACCAAGATTGTCTGGCGCCATCACCGGAGCACGATCAAGGACTAGATCTTGAAATTGACGAAGTCACCACAGACGGCTCACTATCGACGGGAACGTCGCCTCCCACTGAATGAATATTCCGCCTATCACAAAATTGTTGCTCCTTCTCCCCTTTTGATTCCCCCTTTGAAGCACCTGCCTCGCACCTCCTATTGCCACCACTCGCAAACCCTAGCCCATCACTCTCCTCTTCCTCTTCAACCCCCACCGTCCTCCTACGCATCGTAGACCTTCTCCTGCTGCCCTAGCATGTCGGCGGTTCGGCCCGATGAGTCCCGGGCATCCCTGCACTGGTAGAATATGGGGTGTTAGTCCCGGTTTTGCGACTGGGACTACACAATCGGGACTAAAGGTGCACAACTGGGATTAAAGGGCCTCCACGTGGGCTGTGGACGCGCGCCGGGGCGGTGGACCTTTAGTCCCTGTTTGTAACACCAAACGGGACTAAAGGCTATTTCGTCTATTTTTTTATCCAATTTTTTTCTAATTTTTTTCCACTCCCTCTTTTTTTCTATTTTTATTCAGAATTTTAGTATTTCAGTTATTTCACAAGTTTAGTCTCTATGTACACTTAATATCTAGTCAAATAACTTACTCGTGGTCACACTTCCTGCTCAGTTACACATCCTCCCAATACTCTAGCACTAGCACGCTTAACTTTCGAGTTCCTTCCAGTCCCGCTTCCAAGTGCTTCACACGCATGTTATTGATACTAGTATCATATCAATCCTATTAACCTCTCCTTCATAATATCACACTTCTTTATTGTTTGAATTCCAAATAATTACTTTAATAAAAAAAGTAATGAAGTAATAATAATCTTCAGTAAATAAATAGAAATAATTGTTTTTTATAAAACTCTAAATCTTAATTTTTCATACTCCCCTTTGGCAGTTTGAGAATCTTTCGACAAGAGAGAAAATTTAAAAAGAACCGTGTGGACTCTGAGACCTAGCCCATTATATTAAGGATTAGATACACAATTAAATAGACTCATTAATTACCGTTTCTAAAAAGCTCTCATTTAATAAAGATACTCGTATTTAATAGCAAAGATAGGGCTTGCCTTGTTGTGGTCTACAACTACGGATTTTCTTCCTTCTATGTGTATATAAGAATAAGGTGCCATAATTTTCCCAATACAAGTTTGACTTATATTGTGAGAATGGAGTCACTACCAAAGCTGCACCTGCAGATCATCATGGTGTTGCTGCTAGTTGTGGCTGCAGGTAAATGAAACATCCATTAGTTTAACAATTGCTTTTACCATCAGTAAATCGTTATTGTTCGGTTTTAAGATTTTTTTCTCTCACATGTATTCATTTCATTATATTATATTGATGTATGAATTATCAAAAAAAGGTGGTCTCCCTAGTCAGGACGAGTGTCCAGTTGGCTGGTGTGAAACACCAAGTACCTCGCACCATGGTGGATGTGAGCATGACACAGTTTGCTCAAAAGCTTGTGAGAAAGAGGGTTGGCCAAATGGATATTGTAAACCTGGATTTTTTACTGGGTCATGTAAATGTTGCTATCCATGCTAACACTAGAGATCCACATATACCAAGGAGACATTATCCGGTGGTGCTAGCATGCGTGTTGTTAGAATTTTCCTCTTGAAATAAATATATTTGAATCATCTTTGTTTTGCATATTGTGTGAACATGGAATTCCAACTAGAAATTATTATAATTATATTTGTATGACTCTGTACTTTGTGAAGAGAAATACCAAGGATACATGATGAAAATTTAATGTCATTTATGGATTTTATGAGACCAGCGCCCTAGAGCTAAAGTTGCCGCAATTGAACCCTTGAACTGATTTGAAGCTTCTAACACCAAACCTCTACCACACATAGGCTGGATGAGATCCACCACTCGATGGATGTGGCGACCAGAGGAACAACTCTACCAGTGAGATTGCCGCCGACGAGGTGGACAAGGAGATGGAAATACCTTAATCTTTTTTCGCACAACGCTGCCATAGCCACCATAACGACGATGCCGATTGACCAAACTCTAATTTTAGGAACCTTCTATAGCGCCGAGCGCAAGTCCGATGTCCCCACCCCCTCCCACCGCTGGAGCGGCTAGTAGAGAAGGCTGGGACCCGTCGTTTCCCATACATAGATGGCGAGGATGAGGTAAATGCGATGCTTCTGCTAGGGTTTCCACCCTATCCGCCGCCTCTCTTTTCTTTCAACTCAGGGGTGACACTGAATAACTTCTTGGGAGGACGCCAAGGTGTGGGACCGCAAGAAGATCGTTATCACCCCTTGCCACTCATCTTCACCAGCGACGAGTGGACTAACCAATCACCCGGGACTTCTGCAACGAGCAGAAGATTAGGTATGTTTATGCCATGAAAGACATCAGCCATTTCCGAGTATGCCTTATTCATTAGTCCCATTCATAGCTTGTTTGTTTAATGCATAACCTTTTTAGTTTGTTTATACAACATAGAATTTGTGTATTAAAAATATACTTAAATATGTTCTAGGTAAATTTATGTGGTTTGATGATTAGGTGTGCAGTGGCACCCTATCCCACCAGAGTTCAATTCTCAGATTTGACGCTTTGGTGTCTCATAAAAACGGAATTTTAGTCGTCTTCGAAGCAAGCATAAATAGCATTGAAAACACAGAAACCAGACTCGGTTTGTTAGATTTGGTAGTTCCCCCATTCCTGGAAGCAATATTAGGAAAAAAATCAATAATTAGTAGAAGCAATATTAGAAAATTACCACATCTATGCACGATTTGTCAGTTCCTTGTGATAAGGAATAATTAGTGGAAGCAATTAAGTAGGAACCTACCACCAGTGGCGTAAAGTCCATCTGACCACCAAATCAGACGGTTCAAGGAATGAGCATCGTACGGCAAATGACTAGTCCGATGGAAGCCTACATATCGGGTGCCGATCCCTAGTGGTGCCCAAGTATTATTCATTAAAAGTCTTTGCTATATGATTCATTAGTTTACTCATTATCTTCATCATTGCTTCGAATCGCTGCATTCATCTCATATGCTTACAATAGTATGATCAAGATTATGATAGCATGTCACTTCAGAAATTATCTTTGTTATCGTTTACCTACTCGAGGGCGAGTAGGAACTAAGCTAGGGGATGCTTGATACGTCCCAAACGTATCTATAATTTCTTATGTTCCATGCTACTTTTATGATGATACTCACATGTTTTATACACATTATATGTCATATTTATGCATTTTCCGGCACTAACCTATTGACGAGATGCCGAAGAGCCAGTTGCTGTTTTCTGTTGTTTTTGGTTTCAGAAATCCTAGTAAGGAAATATTCTCGGAATTGGACGAAATCAACGCCCAGGGGCCTATTTTTACACGAAGCTTCCAGAAGACCGGAGGGGAGACGAAGTGGGGCCACGGGGCGCCGCCACACTAGGGCGGCGTGGCCTAGAGGGGGCCCGCGCGGCCCTAGCGTGTGGGGCCCTCGTGACGCCCTTTGACATGCCCTTCCGCCTACTTAAAGCCTCCGTTGCGAAACCCCCAGTGCCGAGAGCCACGATACGGAAAACCTTACTGAGACGCCGCCGCCGCCAATCCCATCTCGGGGGATTCAGGAGATCGCCTCCGGCACCCTGCCGGAGAGGGGAATCATCTCCCGGAGGTCTCTTCATCGCCATGATCGCCTCCGGATCGATGTGTGAGTAGTTCACCCCTGTACTATGGGTCCATAGCAGTAGCTAGATGGTCGTCTTCCCCCCATTGTGCTATCATGTCAGATCTTGTGAGCTTCCTATCATGATCAAGATCATCTATTTGTAATCCTTCATGTTGTGTTTGTTGGGATCCGATGAATATTGAATACTATGTCAAGTTGATTATCAATCTATCATATATGTTATTTATGTTCTTGCATGCTCTCCGTTACTAGTAGAGGCTCTGGCCAAGTTGATACTTGTGACTCCAAGAGGGAGTATTTATGCTCGATAGTGGGTTCATGCCTCCATTAAATCTGGGACAGTGACAGAAAGTTCTAAGATTGTGGATGTGCTGTTGCTACTAGGGATAAAACATCGATGCTTTGTCTAAGGATATTTGTGTTGATTACATTACGCACCATACTTAATGCAATTGTCACGTTGTTTACAACTTAATACTTGGAGGGGTTCGGATGATAACCTGAAGGTGGACTTTTTAGGCATAGATGCATGCTTGGATAGCGGTCTATGTACTTTGTCGTAATGCCCTGATTAAATCTCATAGTACTCATCATGATATATGTATGTGCATTGTTATGCCTTCTTTATTTGTCAATTGCCCAACTGTAATTTGTTCACCCAACATCTGCTATCTTAAGGGAGAGACACCGCTAGTGAACTATGGACCCCGGTCCTATTCTTTACATCTGAAATACAAACCGCTGCAATTGTTCTTTACTGTTCTTCGCAAACAAACATCATCATCCACACTATACATCTAATCCTTTGTTTACAGCAAGCCGGTGAGATTGACAACCTCGCTGTTACGTTGGGGCAAAGTTCTGTGATTGTGTTGTGCAGGTTCCACGTTGGCGCCGGAATCCCTGGTGTTGCGCCGCACTACACTCCGCCACCATCAACCTTCGACGTGCTTCTTGGCTCCTCCTGGTTAGATAAACCTTGGTTTCTTTCTGAGGGAAAACTTGCTACTGTGCGCATCATACCTTCCTCTTGGGGTTCCCAACGGACGTGTTAATTACGCGCAATCAATCATGT
>NC_061514.1:11498897-11512218 GCF_022539505.1 Lolium rigidum | reverse complement strand
GAAAAGAAAGTTGATTGCACATAGAGGATGACATGCGGGTCCCATTTAGCGAGCAGCGGTCTCAACGTTTCCAAGGCGGCAAGGGATCAAAAGAAAAAGGAAGTAGCCGAGAAATCGGGGGTCAAAAAAAATCCAAGAATAGAAAGAATTTTGGTTCATAGAGGATGACATGCGGGACCCATGATCCTGCATCGTAAACGGCTCGATCGGAGAACGTTGAACGAGATGGCGCGATCGAGAAAAAAAACAATGCCAGAGAGGCTGCCATCTGGGCCCTACATCCCTCGGCGGTGCGGATATGCGTTGACTCGGCCGGCGAACCCGAGAATTCGCGATGCACCACGTCCCGGGCCACCATACGCGACGTTTTGGCCGCTTTCGTCGGGCTAGGTGGCCTCAAAAACGAGAAAAAAAAAGTTTTGACATGCACCACGGAGGGACCAAAATCGTCGGCCATGGTACACCAGCAACCACGGCGCGACTTCAACTTCGTCGGCCATGGCAACTTTTCTTGTAGTGGTGTTCGCTTTGATGCAGCAACCGAGAATGGGAAAAAGGTCATATATTATGGTTACATAGAGGAGATATGGGAACTTGACTATGGACCCTCCTTTAAGGTCTCTTTGTTCCGGTGCAAATGGTTCAAGCTAACAGGAGGTGGGGTAAAGGTGGACGAGCAATACAGAATGACAATGGTGGATTTCAACAATCGTGGTTACCTTGACGAACCATTCGTCCTAGCCAAAGATGTCGCTCAGGTTTTCTATGTGAAGGACATGAGTAGCAAACCGAAGAAAAGGAAAGATAAGAAAACGAGTACATCATGAGATGTTCCAAAGCGCCACATAGTTCTTTCAGGGAAAAGAAACATCGTGGGTGGAGGACAAGACAGACATGCATGTCAGAAGATTATAATAAGTTTGGTGAAATTCCGCCCTTGAAAGTGAACACTGACCCAGGCATGAAGTTAAATGATGAGGATGCTCCATGGTTACGGCACAATCGTAAGCAAGGGACACAAGAGAAGAAATGATGTGTAATAATTTATTGTACGAAACTTGGTTGAAGAAAATTTGTTCCAAACTTTGTATGGATCTTGTGAATTATATTATGTGTGATGTGTTTGGTGTCCATTTTTGAATAATTCGATTGATTCGAGATACCACTGATGATGCATAAAATTTGAACTACAGCCAATGATGTGAAGGACATGTCTATGCCTAGGAGTACATCTTGGAATGTTGGAGTGATTTAGTCATACTCCTGCCTAGGCCTATAATATGCATACTCGTAGTCTTCATAGTCGCCGCCGTTGTACTGGTAGTCGTCGCCTTCTAAGTTGCCACTGTCGTCATCGCTGTCGTCGGGCGGCGCTAGTGGCTCGAACCTCGACTGGTACTGAGGGTAGTGCAGGCGTGGGATATCGCCGGCCATGATGTAGTCCATGATGCTCTGTAGAGTCCGGCCGCCCCACCATAGCCGACGACCGGCCTCGTGGAAGTTCCCAAGAGGCAGACCATCCTCCTTATACCTGGCGAGCACCCTCTCACGACGATTGATGAAGAAGGCGTCCCAAGTCTGCTGGTTGTCGGGATGCCAGCGGGGATTCATCCGCTGCTCCGGCGTGAGGTCGAGGTAGTAGTGGTTTGTGATGGCCGCCCGGCGCACAGTACCCTAAGGGACGGGAGGGACTGGCACGCCTCCGTCGCTTAGGCTCCAGCCGGCGTGGACGCGGTAGCCCAGTGGGCAAGGATAGTTCGGGGCGCAAAGCTCTTCCACCTGCTAGTAGGTTAGAGTGGGTACGGTGGAAGCCATGAGAGAGTGATGAGAGATTGTAGAGATGTGATAATGCTGGCCAAGCCGGGCTACATATATATAGTGAGAAATGGCGGAAAAAAATGAGGGCGGGAAGACAGGAGGCAGGATGAAATGGCGAGAAGCGGGGGGAGAAATGGAGGGAAGACAGGAGGCGGGGGAAGATAGAGGTGGGAAGCAATGGTGGGAAGAATTGGCGGGAAGAAATGGTGAGAAATTTTGATATATTATTTGTATTTTTTGATTTTAAATGAATTAGTTTTATTTTTCTGAAAATTTTGATATATTATTTATATTTTTCTGATTTGAAATGAATTAGTTTTTTTTTGAATATTTTGATATATTATTTGTATTTTTCTGATTTGAAATGAATTAGTTTTATTTTTCCAAAAATTGATATATTATTTCTATTTTCTGATTTGAAATTAATGAGTTTAATTTTTCTAAATATTTTGTTATATTATTTGTATTTTTCTGATTTGAAATGAATTAGTTTTATTTTTCTGAATATTTTGATATATTATTTGTATTTTTCTGATTTGAAACGAATTAGTTATGGAAAAAAGGATTTAATCGCGGTTGGTGACACCAACCGCGACTAAAGGGCACCAACCGCAACTAAAGGCTCTTCGCGCTGCCCGCCGCCCTGCTGCTCACCGACGTCGCGCCGCCCTTGCCGTGCTCGCCGCCCTCTCCGCCGCCGCCTTCCTCGCCGCGCTCGCTGTTCCTCGCCGTCCCTGCCCGTGTACTGTCCGGGCGCCGGCCGTCCCTACCCGTGTACTGTCCGCGCGCACGCCCCTGCCCGTGTACTGTCCGGGCGCCGACCGTCCTCGCCGTCTCGCGCCACCGGCCGCCGATCGAGACGACGCAGCCGCGCCTCTCAGCAGTCGCACCGTCGACGCCCGGGCCTCTAGCTGCAGCCGCGCGCGTGCCTCCCGATCGGGCCTTCTCAGCCGTAGTTCGCCGCCGGCCGCCGTCGTCCGTACATCGCCGCCTGCGTCGCAGAGAGCGCCGCCGCCCTCTCCTCGCTCGCAGCAGAGCATATTTTGTTGGGTGATTTTTTTAATCAAAATATTGATTATATATGTTTTCTGCGATATATATATGTGTTGTTATGTTGTAATTAAAAATAAAAATAGAATTTTAATTATTTGTTCTGTCACCGCCACCGCTAAGGAATAGGGGATAGGGAGGGACTTCCGCCACCTCTACCGCCACCCAACCGCCACCGCCAAGGAATAGAGGGGATAGGGAGGGACTTCCGCCACTGCCACCGCGCCACTGTATTTGCACTAACCCTACGCGGCATTGCCGTACCAATCTCGGCACTCCCCGACGCCAACCGAGACATAGATGGGAGCCGCCACCACCGCCTCCTCACGCCACACGTTAATATATTTGTCCGCTCCGCGCGCATGACTCATGAGATAAGATTGAGAAGAGAGGAGTAGTCGGGCCTACCACCAACCAAGGAATAGAGGGGCGATAGCTAGGGAGAGGGAAGTTAATTACCTTTCGCCACCATTCGGAGTAGTTCCCGCCACCGCGCGCCACAGTACTACAAGATGTTTATAGAATTAGTTTTTACAGAATATGTCCTTTACTTAGCAAAGTATATTCATTCGTTACAATGATGTTCTTATACTTCATATATATACTACATGTCTTTAGGAGTGACATATGGCGAACGATAGAGACCCGATTTTGGATAACTATGATCCGGAAGCTGAAGCACATATAAACGGCATTATAAACGGTGATATTCCCTATGTGTCGCCAGAAGATGAAGAAGACGATGTTTCTTCTCATCTAAACCTTGATGGTGAAGGTGAAGGTGAAGGTCAAGAAGGCATGGACATTGTTGAAACGTTTGCTGGAGGGCAAACAAACAACGATCTCGAATTGCAAGCAACCACCTCCGGCGAGGTATATATATACATTGAGCCTCTGGTGATACAAATTTACTGAGATTTGAATAAATATGTATTAATGCGACTCTCTTTCTTTTTTAGCCCTCTGGATCGTCGAGAAAATCGAGTACAAAGCCGCGTGGCAAAACCCAAATGATGAAACCTGGAGAAACGTTGACCATCGATGTTGTCGATGAACATGGAAGGCCGTTGGAGCCCAAAAAGCACTTGACAAAGTTTATCAACCAATGCGGAGTGGTTGCGAGAGACAACCTCTCGATCACCCTCCAGGAATGGAATGAGCCAAAGAAGGCACGTGTTGGTTTTACTTTTGTCGACAAGAGAATGAAAAAGGATTGTTGGAGAAAACTTATGGAACATTTCGTTCTAACTCCGAAATACAACAAACATGATGAAGAGGGTAACGTGATTCCGGGTGGACATGAGAGGAGAAGGCTAGTCAAAGAGTTCGCTCTTAAGAAGATGGGTGAAGCATTCTAGAACTTCAAGAAAAATTTAGCCCGGGACTATGTCTCGAAGAAGAAGACTCTGGATTTCAAAGGACAGTATGAGAGACTGAAAGATGTGTGACCCGAATTTGTGAAGCAAAAGGAATCGGAGCATGCCAATGCCATATCGGAAAAATATAAGGCAAATGCGGCTAAAAAAGAGTACAATCATATTATGGGGCCAAGAGGATACCGCACTTCGGAGCCTAAGTAGGAGAAGATGGAGAACAGCCTAAGGGAGCGAGGAATCCCTCTAGGTACAGAGGGATGGGACCCAAGGGCCAAAAGTTGGTGGTACGGGCATGGGGGATCTCTAGACCCGGAGACATGGAGGTGTGTTCACCGGAAGAAAGTGTTTACTCCCACCGCCGCCCTTATTGCTGCAATGGCCGAAGCTCAAGCGGGGAAGATCAAGGTCAACAGAGAGTACGACCCGCTGGCAATAGCCCTCGGGAATCCTAAACACCCAGGACGTGTACGAGCCAAAGGCGCCATTCCATGGAAAGAAGGGTTTCCCCAGGACAATGACCTGTACAGTTACAAAAGCCGTAAGAGAAAGACGGACCGGGATGCAGATCATCTGGGGAGGATGGAAAGGGAACTATTTTATGTGAAGTAGATGGTGCGTGAAGCACTAGCAAAAGACAGATCGGAAGGGCCGCATGAAGATCATGCAGAGGATGTCGGAAGCCAGCAGTGGAGAAGCAACGTGGCTTCCACGGAGGCCCCGGCTGGTGCTAATGCACCCTTGGCCCCGGATGGTGCTAATGCACCGACGATCGATGGTGCACCGAAGCCTCGCTACCCCGTGGACGATGTACAAGACATGATGAAAGAATGTGAGCTACATCATCCAATGAGGAACATTTCCTGCAAGGTGGCGATCATCACCGCTTTACCTTGTAAACCTGGAGCACTCCACCAAGGCAATCCCATTGCATCTGGATATGCTCGTGTCATGGTGGATGATGTACTCGAAGGGTATGAGGACCTGGAGATTAACTATGCTACACCCGAAGGGGATGTGAGACTTTGAGATGTCAAGCGCCAAATCATTCTATGGCAAAAGAAGTACATCAAGTTTCCAGGCTCGGCGCCAAGGCCACTGACCCTGAGGAATCACCCAACAAGTCCACCCCCCTCCAGTGGTGGTGGTCCACCTACACCTCCTTCACGTTAGCCGACGCCGGCCCCCAATCCACCTCCGGTGGGTAAGCAGCCGCCGCCCCCCAGTCCACCTCCGACGAAGAAGTAGATGCAGGGGGTTACGGAGGATAGCAAGGCAACCCCCTCCTGGCATATTAACCCGGAGCCTTATGTACCTAAGACTACAATGGTACCAATGCCATCACTGAAGCCTCTTCTCCCGAGACCTTGGGAATTTAGTGATGAGGAAAACGACGCGATCGCGGCTGCTCACCATGAGAAATGGAAGGAGAAAGTCAAGGCAAAAAAAGAGCCTGAGCCCAAGCCGGTATATACTGAGAGGCAGAAGAAGTGGGCTAAGGAGTTTTTGACGACACCATCCCAAATCCAGCAGAATCTGCCAGACGACTATGGACGTGAATTTCTTAGGCAAGAATCATTATTGCTAAAGGAAAAAGCCTTGGAGAAGGAAAAAAAAGACTTGTCCGAGAAGAAACCAACAAGTAAAAAATGCGGGAAACAAGTTTCCCAGCTCGGGTCACAGGAAAAACAATCGATCCCCCGCTCATAGTGGAAGCCGCTCCTTCCGTTACGACGTCCTTCAGAGCCGATATGGATAAGGACATGGAATTATTGGACCCCGCTATCCTAGTAGCTGCTAGAGCACAACAAATTACTATAACGGTGGCCAAAGAAAAAGCGGTCGAGTTCGGTGTGACTCTTCATGCATTGTTAGGCCTTGAGGATGCGCCAATAAGTGAGGTAGCATTTACATATGTGCCAAATAGGCCTCTCGTCAAGCCTGCGCAGGAAGCGAGTCTACCAACACAAATGGGAAATCTGCTACTCTCGTACAAGGATTTCATAAAAAAACAAGGCCAGCAATGAATATATTTATGCGGAAGTTAGAGAGGAGCATCACTTCAAACAATACTATGTACAAGTTCATATGAGTGAATTGTTCCAGTTCTTCAATCTGCACGATCTCGAGAAATCTCTCCTGAGTTGCTACGTTCTGTAAGTGATTTATTTCTATAATTAAATCTCTACCTCATCTCGTTCATTGCCTGCACTATATTATCCTTACTATATTCTTGTGTACGCTATTATGCGGAATGAAGCTTGGGGAATGCAAAAGAAGGAACATCCATGATGTTGGGTTCATTGACCCACATATTATTAATGGATATGTGTTACAAAATCACCCTCAAGACGTGGAGAGAGACCTGTACAAGTTTCTTACAAACCAGGAACTCAAAAGTGAAACTATGTTTCCTCACCATTTTGGGTGAGTGTTTCTATCTTGTGCACATTCTCTTTTGTTTACTCCATGTTATGTATAATCGATGAGTTATGCATGACTGTGCATGTAACGTGTCCGTAGGTTCCACTGGATTCTGCTAATAATTCAATTTGACAACTCCAGAGTTGAAGTCATGGACTCTCTGAATATGGACCCAAAGCATTGGTCCGACATAAGAGCAATGCTGCAAAAGTAATTATTTTCAATCATTTGCGCACTATATCGGCCTCTTTCATTCATTTCCTGATATCAAGTAACTAATAACTACCTTGTTCATTTTCTTTGCCCTGCAGGGTTTGGAAACGGTTCAAAAAGAAAGTAACCGGTGAATTCAAAGATATTCTAACATTTAGAAGGTTAGCTAATGTTCCAAATCAGCCACCAGGGACCAATCTATGTGGATACTATGTTTGTGAGTTCATCCGAGGACGCACCTCTGAGCGGAGGCCTCAGGATATAAATTTGCGGAGGAGTGACTTGCGGGAGAAGCTTAATCCTGAAGCTCGCTTCCGACCAATTCAAGAGGAATTAGCAGGAATTTTGATGAGGGCGTCCTCCATCCTAATGGACAACACTATTACGAGGACGAAGAACTTCTAATGCCGTAAATTGTATATGGAAACTTGTTTGAAGTTGTATATGATCACCCGAGATTGAATATTATATATTCCTCTTAAATTCTTCTTGTTTGAAATTTCAAATTGTTTGAAATTGTATATTCATATGCATCAACATGTAACGTGTATATACTAGCGTAGAATATGTGTACTGAAACTTCTTTGAAATTAAAATAAAATATAAAAGAAAATATAAAAGAAATGAAAACACAACAAATAAAACCAGATATAGGGGTTTAAACCCTAAACCTGTGGAGACCTTTAGTCCCGGTTGGTCACACCAACAGAAACTAAAGGTACTCCGCCCCGATGAACGTCTGCAGCCCACGTGGATGGGCCTTTAGTCGCGGTTCGTAAGCAACCGCGACTAAAGGGAGAGATCTTTAGTCTCGCATATTTAGTCCCGGTTGCGAATCCGGAACTAAAGCCCGTTACGAACCGGAACCGAAGCCCCTTTTTGTATTAGTGACGGTTCTTATCCACAGTATTGAAAGTTCACCTAGCAACTCTTCATCCCAGCCTCCTGTGATAGGATTATAAGGTCCCATACCTTTGTAATATTTGAATCTCCTCTCCACAAAATTACCTTCTTGTTAGGGCTATTAGGAATCCATGTGTCCAGCCATATATTTATTTTCTCGCCATTTCCAACCCTCCACACATATCCACGCTTAAAAGAATCCATGAATCCATCGATCCCGACTTGATCTCCTTACTTGTTGATTCCCCGCCTGCCACACCGCTCCCGTCTTTTCTTCACGGCAAGGGAAATCGCGCGGCCCAGTGACACGTACACCGTTTTATTTAGGGTTTTTTCCTTTCCTTTTTTCCTTTTATTACATTTTTATATTTATATTGTTATTATACATTCCTATTTTTGTTGTTGTTTTCTTTTAAAAAATATATTCTTTTCAGTTTTTCTTCCTTTTCTTATTTCTTCACTATATTCTTATGTTTCTAGTTCATTCTCATTTTTCTAATATGTTTATGCACATGAACATTTCTATTGAGATAGAAGATTTTTTTGTTTTTCTTTATATTATTTTGAGAATTATTCATAGATAATAATTTCATCGCTAATTGTATAAATATTTCTTGAGACTCATGAACAGTTATTTCCGAACCTGAAAAGTTTTATGAGACTTATAACCTGTGATTTTGTTTTCAAAACATACACATCTTTTGAATAAACATGAATATTTTTATAAATGTATATGGTCGCTTTTTTACAATACACTATTTTCTTTGTTCACTTCTTTAAATTAGTGTTTTGCATGTACGCAAATATTTCTATAACTAGATGACATCCCGCACGTTGTTGCGGGAAATTATAGATTATTTTCTGAAGAATAAAGTTAGAAGATGCGAAAATTTCAGATAGGTTCAAAGACCATAAACTGGAATGAGATGAGTGAAATAAGGTTGATATATATGAAGATAATGAAAATAAATCGTTTTCATTAGGTTAAGTTGACACAAAAAATCCCTAATATGTGTAATTATGGAACATTGGTCACAAAATGTTAAATGAATAATTCTTACTTCCTTGAGTTGAGCATCGTAGATCAGTAAGATTTTTTTGTAAAATTCCATGAGGTTCAACCATGTCAGGCTTAGTAGTTCACATAATAGTTGATGGGGAACACATAAGCTGCACATGCGAACCACAAAATCTTTAAGTTTACTGGGAAGACCTATTGAAATATCATAATCAAGTGAATAAGTTTTGCCGCACCTTCCGACGCCAAAAGTTTAGTTTGACCAAACAAAAGCTACGAAGTAAATCATGTAGATCTAGATATGGAGGAGTAGTTCTTAAATAGGCTAATTAATGTGCATATTTCTATCAAGCGTGCACTAAAGAATGTGCCAAACAATATGCTTGTACTTCTACACCATAGTGGTTAAAGCAACAATGTGCAAATCTTCTTACATGACATATATATACCCTTCGAAGAAAATTTTGGCTAATATAATGAGAAGTTAATTTCTTAGAGGTTTTACTATCGTAATATATATTATGATAGTAATTAAGTCTAAAAAAATTGGCATCACTCAAAAAATCTGAACAATGGGAAAAGAACATGCATGCTAGGAAACGTCATCAGGAAAAGATAGTGGAATTTTCTATAGCAAATCTGAAACTTGAATTCAGTTGTACATTGCTGCACATGGTTGCATCAACATGGTATCCTGCTTATCGTGAGTTAAGCTGAGAGCAAAAAACAGCCACACACATCGAATTTCAAAGGAATAAATCCCAAGTCGACCGGTTACAACAGCTAATTTCAGAAGCACCACCTCCACCTGGAGGCAACATGAAACGTTGAACGTCCTGAATCCATGGCTTAATGCTTCACCGCACATTCTTAGAAGGCTCTAACCGGAGCTTGACATCGCAACTTCCAAAGGCCCTAACCATAGCTTGACATTGCAAATTCCAAAATACTCTCTCTGCAAATTAAATCCACTTAGATCAGGGAAAACAACTACCGAAAGCACTATCAGTGCGTCAGTGCGTACCTGGCGCCTCCCCACGTCTTAATATTTTCCTCCTTCCGCTGCAAAGTCGACACATCTGAAGCAGTAACCACATGCATCAGCCATCATGCGACTGCTTTCACTCGCAGATGGAATAGAAGTACTGAAAGGGTGAGCAGCGACCAACAGAGACTCAAAACTGGTGCACTCTGCAGCCAAAAGTCCGAGAAGAATCTCAGTTGAGAAGGATTGGCAACCCCATCTAGCTGATAACATAATCCATGACCCGCCCAGACTGGTCGGAACGATGTTGGACGAAGAGGTACCGCTAGTCATTTGTAGCTGCAGAACAATGTCGGAAGAGAAATCCTATATAGTGAAGGATGTCACCTGAGTGGAAATAATAAAATAGCAGAAGTGGAAGAGGAGGTGTTAGAATTATGGAATCCACGAAGAAGACGAACAATTCCAGCATTAAGAGCACATCGGATATCCATCTGGAGCTGCGCCAGAAGAGAAAAATATATATAGAGCGAGGAATCGCAAGGCAAGTTGTTTCATGTGAACCCAGCGTGGTAATTCATATGACTGGACCATTAAGGGCGCACTACGCTAGAATCTGGAGCGATGGATGGAAGACAAATCATCCGCTAGTCTGCGGTGATTTTTTTTATTATTTTTATGCTCATAGATTGGATCAGGAGAAGTCACGCCATGGACGTTCTAGCGAAGGCAAAGTAATTGGAAGGGGAACCGGTGGACTGCTGTGACAGTTTTTTTCGCTGAGGTGGCGGAGTTGAAGATACGTGGCAATCTAAGATTGCTCAAATATGCTTGATGAGGTGGACGTCTTGCATGTCAAGAGAAATACTTTTAGTGGGGATGAACTTCTTAGTTATATAGGATAAATGAACATATAACTGAAATATGTGAAGTTTTTTTGATATGTAAAAAATATATCTTTTATAACACATGAGCTATTTGGATACATATTAAACATTTTTTTGGACAATATAAGTCATGTGTGACTAGCTACATCCAAGCTATCCAATTAGGTATGCCCTTTTGGGGAGAAATGTCGAAAATCCGAAATCGCAGCAGGCTCCGCGCGAGGTCATTTGATCTCCATGCACACCACCGTACGTGGATCCTCGCCATTGGTCGCGTTAGCGGCCCGAGGCCACATGAAACCTTTTTTTTCGAATAGGCCACATGAATCTAGCTCTATGTCTATGTGTGGTACTCACATAGAGCACTGTTTGCCACACTTGTATCCTGATAGAGAGCGCACACTCTGTGATTTTTTACCACTTCTCTCATGCCATCACTTTTAGGGCATTGATACGTCTCAAACGTATGTATAATTTTTGATGCTACATGCTTGTTTTACACCAATTTATATATGTTTTGATCATTCTTCGTTGCACTTTTATACATTTTCCGGCACTAACCTATTAACAAGATGTCATAGTGTCGGTTTCTTGTTTTCTGCTGTTTTGTATTTCAGAAAAATTGTACAGGAAATATTCTCGAAATTAGACGAAACAAAAGACAAAGTTGCTATTTTACCGAAACGAAGCCGGAGTCCAGAGGAGAGACGGAGGGGCGCCAGGAGCCGGCCAAACCAGCCCTTGGCGCGGCCAGGTATGGGCCCGCGCCAATGCATTCCACTCGATACGTCTAATCCTTTGTGTTTAGCAAACCGATGAGATTGACAACCTCACTGCAACTTGGGGAAAAGTACTTTGGTCGTGTTGTGTGCAGGTTCCACGTTGTTGCTGACGCCGGTAGTGCGCCCTGCCACTAGTCAGCTAGCAACACCTTCAAAAGTCACGCCTTTCTCCTACTGGTCGGTTAAACCTTGGTTTCCTGCTGAGGGAAAACTTGTTGCTGTGCTCATCACACCTTCGTCTTGGGGTTTCCCAACCGCTTCCACAACAACCACCACCAAGATTATCTAGCGCCATCACCGGAGCACCATCAAGATTTTCTGGCGCCGTTGCCGGGGAACTGAAGAAAAGCTACAGCATAGAGATTGTAAACTCCCACGACAATCTGCACTCAGCAATATTTTCTGGCGCTGTTGTCGGGGAGAAAGAGGATTTCTGCAAGGGGAGTCTCTCATTTTGTTTTGTTTGCTTTATTATATCAAAAACACAAAAAATAGTTTCTTTTATAGTTTTATTTATATCGAAAACACACAAAAAATAGTTTCTTACATAGTTGTTATTTTGTTTCTAGTTCATTATGTTGATTCCTATGTACGATCTGAAGGACCTATCTGTAGGTAGTGGTTCTATAATTGGGAAAGATAACATTGAATTTTTTTCCAATCATGTTAGTAAGCATAAAGATATTGAGGATAAATCCCTGGTTGAACTTGCTCCTAATTATGAAACTGCTGCAGCTTGTTTAGTTCAAATACTAGAGGCTAGATTTGTGAGCCTTACTCCTTTTATGCAGCAAATGTTTCTTAAACTCCATGAAGTTGAGGATGATTAAAAGAAAGACTTTATCCTAATTTTTTTGCTTAGAGAACTTAAAGATGTTGTGATAGAAGCTCGGAAAGTTATTGATCGGTTTGAGATGGTAGGCTCATGTGTTGATATCTTTGGTACACTTGAAAAAATATACAAAACCAAAGAAGGTAAAATACCAATACCTTTCAAACTTGTAGCAATGCATGAAGCTTGGGAATTTTTTTTGATTGGATCGTTCCTGAAAACCCATTTGATGAAAGTAGTGAACCTAAAAGTGCTGAGAGGGGATCTTCTAAAACTTATGTTGATAAAATACAAATCCTTGTTGAAAAGACTTCTCGCATTGATCTTAATGCTTCTTCACTTGATAATACTTGATGCTCGCTCTTTTTCTGCGCCTAGCTGAAAGGCGTTAAAGAAAATCACTCTTGGGAGATAACCCATGTTTATTTACTATATATTTCTCTTTGTTGAGTCTTGAAAGTTATTACCTCTGTAATAACCTCTCCTTATCATTTTTATTTCATTTTTGTGCCAAGAATAGCCTCTAATAGAAAAAGTAAGATTTGGGAAGTTGCTGTCTTGAAAACAAATTCTGTGTTGTTACCATAAATATTCGTAAAAATAGCCAGGGTGGAATTTTGAGCTGTCATTTTTTATCCCCCAGGTTATTATCAAACTTTCATTAGTTGAACACTTTTCGAGATGAGCAACACAGGATTTTAGAAAAAATCGATCTTTACCTGTTGTTCTGTTTTGACGGATTTCTGCACTATTTACATTTGCCTCTTAAATCTCTTTCTTTTTGAGTTCTTTTGATCAAAGAGATTTTTAAAAGGTCACTAAAATAGCTAATGCTTTAATAGATGTTTGATATATGTTATCAATGAACCTAAGTGGAGTTGTTTATTTTGATTGTACTAATGATGTTAATAGAGAATTGTGTGATGTTTTGTATGAAGGAAGTTTTCAAGTGTAGGGAGAGAAAATTGATGTGATGAAATGAATGTCGTGGTATCGTCACGGCATATGCCATAGGGTGGCTAATCGAAGGTGGTTC
>NC_061514.1:11487467-11498797 GCF_022539505.1 Lolium rigidum | reverse complement strand
GAAGAATGGACAAAAGCTCAAGCTTAAGGATGCCCCTGCACCCCAAGACATATTCAAGAGGTACAAGCGTCAAAGCTTGGGGATGTCCAATGCATCCCCTCTTCATCAACAAAGCAACATGTCATCTCTCTATGCGCTATATTTTTATTGCTTCATACGCTATGTGTTGTTCTTGGAGCATATTTTTTTAGTTTAGTTTTGTTTTGTTTGCTGTAGGATATGTTGGATCTTGGAACATTTGTTTTGGAGAAAGACCCGCTCCGCTTTAATTGCATAGAACACTCTAGTTTTCGTTGTTATTGTTCTGCGAGTGTTCTAGTTTGCTAGTACTGCGTTTAGCTCTTGTTCTTTGACTTGAACTTTGTTCAGAGCTCATTAGTATTCTTTATTTATGTATGATTATCTCTCTCTCCATATTGTATTTCATCTCCGAGAGCTATTTCAAATAAGTTGATTCGTGTCGGATACGAGTAAAATATTTCATGACTATAGTGATGCAAAAGGAGCTTGTCTAGAATATGGCATAGACTTTGGCATATCATGTTGGATGTTATTATTTTCATATGCTTAGTATTTATTGTTGTAGCATGACTTGTCTCAAATAGCTGAGAGTGCATAATGTTTCATTGAAAGAATCATGTGTTGTTTCCATCATCAAAGCATAATATTGTGGTATTCTCCTTTGATGCTTTATTGGGTTGACTTGGCACATGCTTATAACATGTTAAGACTATAACCAGTCAACCAAAGCCTCTATGATCATTTAGTTTTTGACTTTTAATATCACTTTATGCTTTGATTGATAATGTTTTGTCGCTATGCATGTTTATGGCTATTACTGCTCTCTTAGTTGGTCGCTCCCAGTCTTTTGCTAGCCTTCGCCTGTGCTGAGTATGATCTCTACTCGTGCATCCAACCACCGTTAACCAAAGTTTGCCAATTGTGTCCACCATATCTACCTAGTAGTATTATTGCTATTCCAAGTAAATTTATCATGCTTTTATTTATCTTCCAAATTAAATTTTGGCATGAGAAAATTAGTCAGCAAAGCTCTCACAAACTTGATGGCACATTTACTTTCTTGTAATTAATAAACTTGATCATTGTGCCTATCTTATGAAGTTTATATGGTTGCAAATTGCAAGTTGGGAGTTAGTATAACCATGCTTTCATGTCGAACACTTTCGACATTGCACTTATATTTAGTTGATGTCATGTTCTTTTGTTTATGGATGCCTAGCGGTGCGAAATAAAATGAAAACTTGTAAGTTCATGGAGTTTGTATATGAGTTAGGGAAACGCCTAGGCCGCTAATCAAAGCCATGAATCATTCATGGTGAAAATTTACAGCTAAACCATAGTGAGCATTCTATGAAGCATTTGCAATAAAAAGCTATACTCACAGTAAATAAAAAATTGCTGAAATGCTCATTGTCTGTTTGTCTTGTCATTTTGGCATGGGATTTCTCTTACAAGTGTACCTCCATATTATCGGGCAAGAGGTACCCCACTGGCGGTTCTCAAAGATACATGTATAATTACAATGACAAGAACTTATTTGGGACCTAAGTTGAGTAGCATGAGGTTTAAGTACGTTTATTCAAGGGGCATGAGATTTTCAACTTGTGATTTATCAAGCATATAGCTCATATTTGCATTACATTAATTTTAACCATTCAAGATGCTTATGATAGGGGCAATGAGAGCTCAAAACTAATAAGTACCATACTTTTTGGAATGTTTATAGAAGTTCTTTATCTTGCTTACTCTGCAAAGAGTCTCTCTTTACTATTATGTTGAGTCTACATCTTCTACTTTATTCACCGATTAAGAGATCATAGTTGTCGTTCTTAGTGCGATGTGCATAGTCCCAAAATTATTATTGATTGATTTATGATTGTGCTATTGCTTGTTCTTATATTACTTGTATCTAGTCACCCTTTGAACTTTAAAGGTGTCCTAGCATTTATGTTTTACTACTGCATAAAGGACATGTTGAGTACCACTTTATTATGTTTACTCTATGCTCATAAACAAACAATTGCTTTCAATGTACTATTATTCATGATCCTTTGTTTGAGTTACTCTTCATGTTATAACATAGTTGCTAAGTTCTATCGAATTATATCTATCATACCTATGTGTAGAGTACTTTGATCCCAGCTCACAATGCTTTACATGCTTGATCAAGATTGTGTTGGCTTCATGTCACCTCAAAAATTACTTTGTTATCACTTACCTACTCGAGGACGAGCAGGAGTTAAGCTTGGGGATGCTCAATACGTCTCAAACGAATCTATAATTTTTGATGCTCCATGCTTGTTTTACACCAATTCATATATGTTTTGCTTACACTTCGTTGCACTTTAACATGATTTCCGGCACTAACTTATTAACAAGATGTCACAGTGTCAGTTCCCTAGTTTCTGCTATTTTTTTATTTCAGAAAAGTTGTATAGGAAATATTCTCGGAATTGGACGAAACAAAAGCCGAATCAATATTTACCGAAATGAAGACGAAGTCCGGAGGGGGGACGAAGTGGCGCCATAGGGCGACCAGACCACCACATGGCGCGGCCTGGGTGTGGACTGATATCTACGGGTGCTTCTATTCCTGTAGACAGTGTTGGGCCTCCAAGAGCAGAGGTTTGTAGAACAGCAGCAAGTTTCCCTTAAGTGGATCACCCAAGGTTTATCGAACTCAGGGAGGAAAAGGTCAAAGATATCCCTCTCATGCAACCCTGCAACCACAAAGCAAGAAGTCTCTTGTGTCCCCAACACACCTAATAGCTGCACTAGTTCGGCAAAGAGATAGTGAAATACAAGTGGTATGAATGAATATGAGCAGTAGTAACGGCGCGTGAAAAGTGCTTGTCAGGCGTGCAGCTGATGGTAGTAATATTGCAGGAAGTATAGATGCAGTAAAACAGTAAACAAACAGCGATAGCAGTATTTAGGAACAAGGCCTAGGGATCATACTTTCACTAGTGGACACTCGCAACATTGATCACATAACAGAATAAATAGATAGATGCTAGACTCTACACCCTCTTGTTGGATGATGAACACCACTAACTGTGTAGGATTACACGAACCCTCAATGCCGGAGTTAACAAGCTCCACAATATTCAATGTTCATATTTAAATAACCTTAGAGTGCATAACAGATCAACATAACCAAACCAAGTACTAACATAGCATGCACACTGTCACCTTCACACCACGAAAGGAGGAATAGATCACATCAATACTATCATAGCAATAGTTAACTTCATAATCTACAAGAGATCACAATCATAGCCCACGCCAAGTACTACACGATGCACACACTGTCACCATTACACCGTGCAGGAGGAATAAACTACTTTAATAACATCACTAGAGTAGCACACAGATAAATTGTGATACAAAACACATTGCAATCATAAAGATATATAAATAAGCACTTCACTATGCCATTCATAACAGTGAATAAGTATTCTCGTGAAATATAGCCTAAGAGTCCCACACGGTGCACACACTGTCACCTTTACACACGTGGGACAAGGAGTCTCCGGAGATCACATAAGTAAAACCCACTTGACTAGCATAATGACATCTAGATTACAAGCATCATCATATGAAGCTCCATCATGTAAGGCAGCTCATGAGATTATTGTATTGAAGTACATAGGAGAGAGATTAACCACATAGCTACCGGTACAGCCCCGAGCCTCGATGGAGAACTACTCCCTCCTCATGGGAGATAGCAGCGTTGATGAAGATGGCGGTGGTGTTGATGGAGAAGCCTTCCGGGGCACTTCCGCGTCCCGGCGGCGTGCCGGAACAGAGACTCCTGTCCTCCAGATCTTGGCATCGCGATGGCGGCGGCTCTGGAAGGTTTCTCGTACCGTGGCTTTTCCGTATCGAGGTTTTAGGTCAGGGACCTTTAAATAGGCGAAGAGGCTGATACGTCTCCGACGTATCGATAATTTCTTATGTTCTATGACATATTATTGATGATACCTACATGTTTTATGCACACTTTATGTCATATTCGTGCATTTTCTGGAACTAACCTATTAACAAGATGCCGAAGTGCCGGCTCCTGTTTTCTCGCTGTTTTTGGTTTCGAAATCCTAGTAACGAAATATTCTCGGAATTGGACGAAACGAAGACCCAGGGGCCTATTTTTCCACGGAGCTTCCAGAAGACCGGAGAACATTCGAAGTGGGGCCACGAGGTGGTGACACCACGTGGCGGCGCGACCAAGGGGGGGCCCGCGCCGCCCTATGGTGTGGCCCCCTCGTCTGGCCCCCGACTCTGCCCTTCCGCCTACTTAAAGCCTCCGTCGCGAAACCCCTGATGCGAAAAACCACGATACGGAAAACCTCACCGAGACGCCGCCGCCGCCGATCCCATCTCGGGGGATTCTCGGAGATCTCCTCCGGCACCCCGCCGGAGAGGGGATTCATCTCCCGGAGGACTCTACACCGCCATGGTCGCCTCCGGAGTGATGAGTGAGTAGTTCACCCCCGGACTATGGGTCCATAGCAGTAGCTAGATGGTTGTCTTCTCCTCATTGTGCTTCATTGTTGGATCTTGTGAGCTGCCTAACATGATCAAGATCATCTATCCGTAATTCTATATGTTGTGTTTGTCGGGATCCGATGGATAGAGAATACCATGTCATGTTAATTATCAAGTTATTACATATGTGTTGTTTATGATCTTGCATGCTCTCCGTTACTAGTAGAGGCTCGGCCAAGTTTTTACTTTTAACTCCAAGAGGGAGTATTTATGCTCGATAGTGGGTTCATGCCCGCATTGACACCTGGGACAAGTGACGAAAGTTCTAAGGTTGTGTTGTGCTGTTGCCACTAGGGATAAAACATTAGCGCTATGTCCGAGGATGTAGTTGTTGATTACATTACGCACCATACTTAATGCAATTGTCTCGTTGTTTAGCAACTTAATACCGGAGGGGGTTCGGATGATAACTCCGAAGGTGGACTTTTTAGGCATAGATGCAGTTGGATGGCGGTCTATGTACTTTGTCGTAATGCCCAATTAAATCTCACTATACTTATCATGTCATGTATGTGCATTGTTATGCCCTCTCGTATTTGTCAATTGCCCGACTGTAATTTGTTCACCCAACATGCTTTTATCTTATGGGAGAGACACCTCTAGTGAACTGTGGACCCCGGTCCATTCTTTTAATACTGAAATACAAATCTGCTGCAATACTTGTTTTACTATTTTCTCTGCAAACAATTATCTTCCACACAATACGGTTAATCCTTTGTAACAGCAAGCCGGTGAGATTGACAACCTCACTGTTTCGTTGGGGCAAAGTACTTTGGTTGTGTTGTGCAGGTTCCACGTTGGCGCCGGAATCTCGGTGTTGCGCCGCACTACATCCCGCCGCCATCAACCTTCAACGTGCTTCTTGACTCCTACTGGTTCGATTAAACCTTGGTTTCTAACTGAGGGAAACTTGCCGCTGTGCGCATCACACCTTCCTCTTGGGGTTCCCAACGGACGTGTCAACTACACGCATCAAGCAAATTTCTGGCGCCGTTGCCGGGGAGATCAAGACACGCTGCAAGGGGAGTCTCCACTTCTCAATCTCTTTACTTTGTTTTTGTCTTGCTTTATTTTATTTACTACTTTGTTTGCTGCATTATATCAAAATACAAAAAAATTAGTTGCTAGCTTTACTTTATTTACTGTCTTGTTTGCTATATCAAAAACACAAAAAAATTAGTTTACTTGCATTTACTTTATCTAGTTTGCTTTATTTACTATTGCTAAAATGGCCAACCCTGAAAATACTAAGTTGTGTGACTTCACTAGCACAAATAACAATGATTTCCTATGCACACCTATTGCTCCACCTGCTACTACAGCAGAATTCTTTGAAATTAAACCTGCTTTACTTAATCTTGTCATTAGAGAGCAATTTTCTCGGTGTTAGTTCCGATGATGCTGCTGCCCATCTCAATAATTTTGTTGAACTATGTGAAATGCATAAGTATAAAGATGTAGATGGTGACATTATAAAATTAAAATTGTTCCCTTTCTCATTAAGAGGAAGAGCTAAAGATTGGTTGCTATCTCTGCCTAAGAATAGTATTGATTCCTGGACTAAATGCAAGGATGCTTTTATTGGTAAGCCCGTGCGTTGCTACGGGTTAAGTTTTAGAAAATAGCTATTGAGAACCAAATTTTAATAATAATCTATTTTTATTTTAAGGAACGAAGAAGGACCAAAAAATAAGGATCACTTTATTGTCAGATTGTGTTGCCCCCAGAATGGCAACTACTTATAAGAAAATAGAATGGCAAGTTTTTTTTTTGCGAATAATGGCTAGTTTATTTTGATTCGTCTTTCTGTGTACTGTAATGCATGTTAAATCTAATTTTTAAAAGATGCGATGAAATACGTTGTATTGAGAACTAATGCAAGGCTGAAAAAATCATGACAATCTACAGAGGCAAACGACTTCATAGCTGATCCCAAAAAAATTAGACATTATCACCGTCCTAATGTCCACAAGGGTTGCAGAAGCTAACCAAGAAGTGCTCTAGATCTTCCAATTGATATCAAATAGTAACATCTTTGATATTGTTTTACTCTGCTTTGCTAAGAACTCTTTGTTTCGATGATGTAGCAATGTTTGTGTACCAAATTCTTGTTCTGTTGCAATATATGCCTGTCTTACCATTATAATTGATTCTTTGCATGGTGTGATGCGCTTCAGTTCATGATTAGCTGTGACTTGTTCTCTTCTACCTCTATTTTCTACTGAGTTCATATTTGCATATCTATGCCTATCATGTGCACATCTTTTTGTCCTTTTCGCTTGCTCCGTTGTTTTCTTTTGTTGATAGGCTTGATGGTGTTTTTCCAGCAGAACTTCTTGTTCTGTTGCGATATATGACGGGTTCACCATCGCAATTGATTCTTTGCATGGTGTGATGCGCTTCCATTCACGATAAGCTCTCACTTATTCTATTCTAGCTTTCTTTTTTTCTGGGAGCATATTTGCATATTTCTGCCTATCTTGTGCACATCTTTTTGTCATTTTCTCCGGCTCATTTGTTTTCTTTTGCCGATAGGCTTCACGGCGATTTTCCAGCATTTCCTCCTTTTCTTCTTCGGTGCATCCTTTTGTTCTTTGATTTGGCTCTTTCGTTTTCTTTTGATGATAGGCTTCACGATGTTTTTTCAGTTTTTTCTGCTTTTCTTCATTGGTCATCCGTGCATACCGCTCTCTATCTCGTTTTCTTCTCTTTTCTTTGGCATCCATGATTTGATACTGCGACCCAAAGTGCTTCTTACATAAGAGTTTGTATACTGCAAGTATGAAATCTGTTAATATCAATTAAATTGAAGCCAAAACAACTTATACTCCTTTTCTATTATATTTTGAAACCCGTGAGCAATAAAAAATTCTTTATATCCATAGTTTGAAACCAAAAACCCTGCAACTTACTTATATCTTCAGCATCAATAATTAATAAACTGTATTTGCAATTGCGGAAAACATAGAAACATTGGATACTCAAAACACATATTTTAAAATTCAAAGAAATGCAATTCAAAATTATACTGGTAAGCTAGTAGTACCGATAGAACAACACGTTGCGTCAGTTTACTATCACGTGATCTTCAGAAATCGCATGCATTTGAGATTGTCCACAAGCCATGAACGAGTGATGCAGTGCTGCAAATCCCGTTTTGCTCACCTCTACGTTGGATTTTTTTTTGTCTATCCTGCGCTGCTGGAGAGTGCAGCACTGACTCTTATATATGTGAGTATCGCCACACAGCTGCGGCGGCGAGGCGGCAGCCTCCGGGCAATGGCGCAAGTCGCGTCCGAGTTTCGACGGGGCGCTATGACGCCTGGTGATCTCGAAGCGCTCAGGATCGATCATCGAGTTTGCTTCGGTTCACCGTGGTTGCTTGATATCTCGTCGAATAGCTCGCGTGTGTGACGGCAGTCTATCGCTCCTTCCCATATTTAAAGCAAGAAGAGGACTACTCGGTGATCCGAGTTTGGCAGGTTCTCGTCCAGGGATCGATTGAAGAACTACGATTGGGTACCAGGAGAGGTAGACACATCATACAAAGTTCGCTCAAACATTTGGGCCTTTCCAACCTTTGTGGGCCGGTGGACTTCAATAATTGCTCGTACTGTTTCCGTATAAACACCAATCGATTTAACTGCCGTGACGAAACCGTTTTGTTTAGCAATCGGAACAACGTACGAAACGTTTTTTCAGCGATAGATCGATTGAAGGAACGGCGGACGAAACCACCGGACGGACGAAACCACGGAAACGGTTCTCCCTTTATTATTAGGTATAGATTATACCCCTGCTAAAATTATATCTTTGAGGAGTAGCATAATGAATTTTAAACAATTGGATAATGAACATGTTGCTCAAGCTTGGGAAAGAATGAAATCTCTGGTTAAAAATTGCCCAACCCATGGACTGACTACTTGGATGATCATCCAAACCTTCTATGCAGGACTAAATTTTTCTTCGCGGAATTTATTGGATTCAGCTGCTGGAGGTACCTTTATGTCCATCACTCTTGGTGAAGCAACAAAGCTTCTTGATAATATGATGGTTAATTACTCTGAATGGCACACGGAAAGAGCTCCACAAGGTAAGAAGGTAAATTCTGTTGAAGAATCCTCTTCCTTGAATGATAAGATTGATGCTATTATGTCTATGCTTGCGAATGATAGGACTAATGTTGATCCTAATAATGTTCCATTAGCTTCATTGGTTTCCCAAGAAGAACATGTTGATGTAAACTTCATTAAAAATAATAATTTCAACAACAATGCTTATCGGAACAATTCTAGTAATAACTATAGGCCATACCCTTATAATAATGGTAACGGTTATGCTAATTCTTATGGGAATTCTTACAACAATAATAGGAATACACCCCCTGGACTTGAGGCCATGCTTAAAGAATTTATTAGTACACAAACTGCCTTTAACAAATCTGTTGAGGAAAAGCTCAATAAAATTGATATTCTTGTTTCTAGAGTTGATAGTCTTGCCTCTGATGTTGATCTTTTGAAATCGAAAGTTATGCCTAATAGGGATATTGAAAATAAAATTGTTACTACAGAAAATGCCATCCAAGTTAGAATTAATGAGAATATAAGATTAATGGCTGAACTGCGTGCTAGGTGGGATAGAGAAGAAAATGGAAAACTAGCTAAAAAGGAAAATATAGCTAAAGTTTGGACTATTACCACCACTAGCAATGCTAATAATTCACATGTTGCTGCACCTCCTACTATCAATGGTAAAATAATTGGTGTTGGCAATGTTTCTACTCCTAGTGCAAAGCGCGCAAAATTACCTGAAACTGCTAAAACTGCTGAAACTGCTTGTGATAAAACTGCTGAAATTTTTTCCAACCTTGGGGATGATAATCCCATTGCTTTAGATTGTAATGATTTAGATTTTGATGATTGCCACATCTCTGAAGTTATAAAGTTCTTGCAAAAACTTGCTAAGAGTCCCAATGCTAGCGCTATAAATTTGGCTTTCACAAAACATATTACAAATGCTCTCATAAAAGCTAGAGAATAGAAACTAAAACTTGAAATTTCTATTCCTAGAAAGCTAGAGGATGGTTGGGAGCCCATCATTAAAATGAGAGTCAAAGATTTTGATTGTAATGCTTTATGTGATCTTGGTGCAAGTATTTCTGTTATGCCTAAAAAAGTCTATGATATGCTTGACTTGCCACCATTGAAAAACTGTTATTTGGATGTTAATCTCGCTGATAATGCTAAAAAGAAACCTTTGGGGAAAGTTGATAATGTTCATATTATGGTTAACAATAACATTGTCCCCGTTGATTTTGTTGTCTTGGATATTGAATGCAATGCATCTTGCCCCATTATATTGGGAAGACCTTTTCTTCGAACCGTTGGTGCTACTATTGATATGAAGGAAGGTAATATTAAATATCAATTTCCTCTCAAGAAAGGTATGGAACACTTCCCTAGAAAGAGAATGAAGTTACCTTATGATTCTATTATTAGAACAAATTATGATGTTGATGCTTCATCTTTCGATGTTACTTGATATACACTTTCCGCGCCTAGCTGAAAGGCGTTAAAGAAAAGCGCTTATGGGAGACAACCCATGTTTTTACTACAGTATTTTTATTTTATATTTGTGTCTTGGAAGTTGTTTACTACTGTAGCAACCTCTCCTTATCTTAGTTTTATGTTTAGTTGTGCCATGTAAAGTCTTTGATAGAAAAGTAAGTACTAGATTTGGATTACTGCGCAGTTCCAGATTTCTTTGCTGTCACGAATCTGGGTCTATCTCCCTGTAGGTAGCTCAGAAAATTAAGCCAATTTACGAGCATGATCCTCAGATATGTACGCAACTTTCATTCAATTTGAGCATTTTCGTTTGAGAAAGTCTGGTGGCCTAATAAAATCCATCTTTACGGACTGTTCTGTTTTGACAGATTCTGTCTTTTATTTCGCATTGCCTCTTTTGCTATGTTGGATGAATTTCTTTGATCCATTAATGTCCAGTGGCTTTATGCAATGTCCAGAAGTGTTAAGAATGATTGTGTCACCTCTGAACATGTGAATTTTTATTATGCACTAACTCTCTAATGAGTTGTTTCGAGTTTGGTGTGGAGGAAGTTTTCAAGGATCAAGAGAGGAGTATGATGCAATATGATCAAGGAGAGTGAAAGCTCTAAGCTTGGGGATGCCCGGTGGTTCACCCCTGCATATTATAAGAAGACTCAAGCGTCTAAGCTTGGGGATGCCCAAGGCATCCCCTTCTTCATCGACAACATTATCAGGTTCCTCCCCTGAAACTATATTTTTATTCCGTCACATCTTATGCACTTTGCTTGGAGCGTCGGTTTGTTTTTGTTTTTGTTTTGTTTGAATAAAATGGATCCTAGCATTCACTTTATGGGAGAGAGACACGCTCCGCTGTAGCATATGGACAAATATGTCCTTAGGCTCTACTCATAGTATTCATGGCGAAGTTTCTTCTTCGTTAAATTGTTATATGGTTGGAATTGGAAAATGCTACATGTAGTAACTCTAAAATGTCTTGGATAATTTGATACTTGGCAATTGTTGTGCTCATGTTTAAGCTCTTGCATCATATACTCTGCACCCATTAATGAAGAAATACTTAGAGCTTGCTAATTTGGTTTGCATATTTGGTTTCTCTAGAGTCTAGATAACATCTAGTATTGAGTTTTGAACAACAAGGAAGACGGTATGGAGTCTTATAATGTTTACCATATGTCTTTTATGTGAGTTTTG
>NC_061514.1:11352608-11487367 GCF_022539505.1 Lolium rigidum | reverse complement strand
CACTCGCTCTATGGTGGACCCCACATGCTAAATGGGCCAGCTACTGTAACGGAAAGTGGGACCCACTGTGTTTTTGGCACGGCCACTATCTTTTGGGCCGGCCCACTTGCTATATGGTGGACCCCACATACTAAATGGGTCGGCCTTTTAACGAGAAAGTGGGACCCACATGCTAATTGGGCCGGCCCACTAACTTCTTGGGCCGGCCGGTTGCTTTAATGTGGACCCCACTTTGTAAATGGGCCGGCCCGGTACCAGAAAGTGGGTCCCACATGTCTTGTGGGCCGGCCCTTTGCCTGTTGACCGGTCAATCGAGTGCATTCGGCCGGCCCACATGCTTAGTGGGCCGGCCCATTAAAGTTTTGACCGGTCAACCTTAGAGGTTAGGCCGGCCCACGTAACTAATGGACCAGCCCGGCTATATAGTTGACCGGTCAAACTATGTCGCTGGCCCAGCCCGCAAACTTATTGGGCCGGCCCGCTTAAGACGTGGCGAGCCTCGTGTGGGCCTACCATCTACCACGGGGTTTCAGCCGGTTAACGCCGTTAGCTGCCGGTTAACGGCGTCCGCCACGTGTCGGCTTGCATGACGTCAGCAGTCAACGGGCTCCCGGAAACACTTGGGCAACGGTCCGATTTTCCGTGGCGGAAGGGCGCCCAAGCGCGACGGACCGAAAAAACGTCGTTGGACTTTGCCTGACGCAGTTTCCACAACAGAACCCATATCGTCGGGTTAGGCCCATGGGCGACGAAAAATACCCCTTAGCGGACGATTTTGAGACGTTGTCTATCAGAACTTTTCTTGTAGTGCACCACTTTTTTGGTTGGTGCTCTTTTCATCTTGGCTGATCGTGTAAAATGTATTCCCATTTATCTCGTATCCTTGGAAAATCGATATAGTCGAAGATGGTGACTTGGCCAATATGTACAACTGATCTTCAACATCATTGTCACTCATTAAATTTTTTCGCACGCCGAAAGTCTCCATGTGGGCCTTTGTAATCTAGGATTCAGGCTTCACCGGGTTGTTCGAGCGTAAAATATTCTTGTGTTCCTCGAAGTACGAAGCCACCAAGCTGTAATTTTGTAGAACTGTGTGGTGTGCTTCAGTTATAGAATGGCCGTCCATACATATCGTTGATTTCCTTCCGATCGTGCCTTTTCCACTTAGTCTCCGCTCGTGCCGCAATTGAGGAAGACCAATCGGCTTAAGGTCAGGAACATAGTCAACACAAAACTCAATTACCTCCTCTGTTCCATAGCCCTTGGCGATGCTTCCTTCTAGCCTAGCACGGTTACGAACACATTTATTTAATACTCCCATGAACCTTTCAAAGGGGAACATATTGTGTACAAATACATGACCGTGAATGGAAATCTCTTCGACTAGGTGAACCAGGAGGTGCATCATAATATTGAAGAAGGATGGTGGGAACACCAACTCGAAACTGACAAGACATTGGACCACATCGTCCTGTAACCGTGGTAGATAATCTGGATTGATTACCTTCTGAGAGATTGCATTGAGGAATGCACATATCTTCACAATCGCTACTCGAACATTTTCCGGTAGGAGCCCCCTCAAAGCAATCGGAAGCAATTGCGTCATAATCACGTGGCAGTCGTCAGACTTCAAGTTTTGGAACTTTTTCTCCGCCATATTTATTATTCCCTTTATATTCGACGAGAAGCCAGATGGGACCTTCATACTGCTCAGGCATTCAAAAAATATGACCTTTTCTTTGGTAAGAGCGTAGCTGGCACGACCTTGAAACTGTTTCGGATGCCGGTCTTCTGGGTCTATCAAACGTTGCTGGTCCTACCGTGCTTCCTTCTTATCATTTGTCTTCCCATACACGCCCAAGAAGCTTAGCAGGATCACGGAAATATTATTCGTAACATGCATCACGTTGATTGTAGAGCGGACATCTAGGAATTTCCAATATTCTAGCTCCCAAAATAAAGATTTCTTCTTCCACATGGGTGCGTGCCCGTCAACTCCCTGCGGAACCGATTGTCCGCCAGAACCCTTTCCAAAGATGACTTTCAAATCCTTGAACATATCAAATACATCAGCACAAGTACGTTTCGTAGGCTTCGGCCGGTGATCTGCCTTGCCGTTGAAATGCTTGCCTTTCTTTCTTAAGTTATGATATCGGGCAAGAAATCGACGATGCCCCAGGTACACATTCTTCTTACAACTAGCCAAATATATACTTTCAGTATCATGTAAGAAGTGCGTGCATGCCTTGTATCCCTTATTTGTCTGTCCCAACAGGTTACTAAGAGCAGGCCAATCATTGATGGTTACGAAAAGCAGCGCTCGTAGGTCAAATTCCTCTTCTTTGTGCTCATCCCACACACGTACACAAGGTCTGCCCCACAACTGTAAAAGTTCATCAACTAATGGCCTTAGGTACACATCGATGTCATTTTCGGGTTCCCTCGGGCCTTGATGAGCACTGGCATCATAATGAACTTCCGCTTCATGCACAACCAAGGAGGAAGGTTGTAGATGCATAGAGTCACGGGCCAGGTGCTATGGATGGAGCTCTGCTCACCAAAAGGATTCATGCCATCTGTACTTAGAACAAATCTTAAGTTCCTTATGTCACCTGCAAAATCTTTGAACTCTCTGTCGATCTTTCTCCATTGCGTTCCATTAGTGGCGTGTCTTGATGACCCACAAGTATAGGGGATCGCAACAGTCTTCGAGGGAAGTAAAACCTAATTATTGATTCGACACAAGGGGAGCCAAAGAATATTTGTAAGCCTTAACAGCGGAGTTGTCAATTCAGCTGCACTCGGAAACGAGACTTGCTCGCAAGAGTTTATCGAGTAGCAATAGTTTTATAGCGATGAGCGATAGTGAAATATAAGCAAGCGGTGTAATAAAGACAAGCAGTAGTGATTATAGTAAACGAGCAGGATTAAAATACTCTAGGCATAGGGATGGATGAACGGGCGCTGCATGGATAAGATAACTCATGTAATAATCAAGACAAGGCATTTGCGAGATAATAATAAAACAGTATCCAAGTACTAAATAACCATAGGCATGTGTTCCGTATATAGTCGTACATGCTCGCAATGAGAAACTTGCACAACATCTTTTGTCCTACCAGCCGGTGGCAGCCGGGCCTCTAGGGAAACTACTGGTAATTAAGGTACTCCTTTCAATAGAGTACCAGAGCAAAGCATTAACACTCCGTGAACACTTGTGATCCTCATATCACAGCCTTCCCCTCCGGTTGTCCCAATTTCTGTCACTTTGGGGCCTCGGGTTCCGGACAGCAATATGTGTATACAACTTGCGGGTAAGATCATAAAACAATGGATATCATCATGAATCAATAACATGTTCAGATCTGAAATCATGGCACTCGGGCCCTAGTGACAAGCATTAAGCATAACAAGTTGCAACAATATCATAAAAGTACCAACAACGGATACTAAGCACCATGCCCTAACAATCTTATGGCTATTACATGAATAATCTCATCCAATCCCTACCATCCCCTTCAGCCTACAGCGGGGATTTACTCACACATGGATGGGGGAAACATAGATGGTCGATGGAGAGGCGTCGGTGGTGATGATGGCGATGATCTCCTCCAATTCCCCGTCCCGGCAGGGTGCCAGAATGGAGTTTCTGATCCCGAGATTGAGTATCGCGATGGCGGCGGAGTTCTGGATGTCTTCTGGCAAATTGGTCGAACCCCCCGTGTGTTTTTAGGTCAAGGGCTTTAAGTAGTCCAGATGGGAGCGTCGGGGGCTGGCCGAGGCGGCATCACCATAGGGCGGCGCGACCCAGGGGCCAGCGCACCGCCATATGGTGTGCGCACCTTGTGGCCCCCCTCCATCTCGTCTTGTGGCTCCGTAAGTCTTCTGTGAAAATAGGCCCATTGCAATTATTTCCGGGGATTTTCCTGAAAGTTGATTTTCTGCACAAAAATAAGACACCAGGGCAATTCTGCTGAAAACAGCGTTAGTCCGTGTTAGTTGTATCCAAAATACACAAATTAGAGGCAAAACAATAGCAAAAGTGTTCGGGAAAGTAGATACGTTTTGGACGTATCAACTCCCCCCAAGCTTAGCTTATTGCTTGTCTTCAAGCAATTCAGTTAACAACTGAGTGCGCTAAAACAACTTTCACGAACACATTTGTTCATATGATGTAAATATTCTCATTATATGGACGAGTACTTAGGCAATTCATAATAAGATAAATGCAAATAAAGTCATCTAATAGTTATGTCAATCATGAAAAAGATACCAACAAACTAATAGTAAGCATCATGAATCATATCTATCAGCAGGATTACAATGTTCATAAAAAGATATAATAAAGTGGTATCTCGCTTGCCCGTATTTGTATAGCAAAACATAAATGCCCAGGCCCCTCTGAATTTCATGGAAATACTAGAAGTAAATATTATCAGAGATAAAAGCATCAAAGTTATACCACAGTTAACCATATTCTGGGATAAGCATATTACACAAAGAATGACAATTATGCTCTCAAGAAGGTGCTCAAAGAAAGGATGGTGACTCAACATAAAAGTAAAAGATTGTTCCTTCGCAGAGGGAAGCAGGGATTAACATGTGCTAGAGCTTTTCATTTTAAAACAGAAGTAAAATTGTTTTCAGAGGTGTTTGTTGTTGTCAACGAATGGTAGTGGGCACTCTAACTACCTTGTCAACCAGACTTTCAAGAGCGGCTCCCATGAAGGACGTTATCTCTACCGACGAAGGTAAATCATCCCTCTTCTCTTTTGTTTACACATGTACTTTAGTTTCATTATGGATGACACTCCTCCCAACCTTTGCTTACACAAGCCATGGCTAACCGAATCCTCGGGTGCCTTCCAACATTCACATCCCATGGAGGAGTGTCTATTTGCAAATTAAGTTGCTTACTGATAAATCAGGGAAAAACATGTGAAGAGAATTATCAATGAATGTTAATTAATTGGGGCTGGGCACCCCGTTGCCAGCTCTTTTTGCAAAATTATTGGATAAGCGGATGTGCCACTAGTCCATTGGTGAAAGTCTGTCAAGAGTAAATGACAAGGTTGAAAGATGAGACACCACATACTTCCTCATGAGCTATAAAACATTGACACAAATTGAGAAGTACTTTGAAGGTTTTAAAGGTAGCACATGAAAATTTACTTGGAATGGTTTGAAATGCCATGCATAGGTATTTATGGTGAACGCTTTGGAATAACTTGGTTTTCAGGGGTTTGGAAGCACGAGCATCATTCCCGCTCAGTACAAGTGAAGGCTAGCAATAGACTGGGAAGCGACAATCAAGAGCGCAATAACCGTCATAATCATGCTTGCGACAAAATAAAATTAGCGGAGGTATAAAAGTGATACAAGAACTCTGAAGCAAAGTAAATCATTGAGGCTTAATTGACTTTTGTTTTTCAGTCATATCCATGCGTGAGCATGTGCCTAGTCAATTCAAATGAATTATTCATAGGAGGATACCACAATGTCATACCTATCTATGAATAAAACAATGCAAGCAAATATTTATGACATGCTACTCATATTAATAAATTGGAGCTAAGCATGAGAGATCATGAACTACTATACTTTCATTAAATGACATATACCTCACATGAACCAACTAAGCATGCTCACATGAATGAGTATATGTACAAAAATGAAAACAAATAGAGTTCATACCAGCCTCTCACCACAGTCGAGTTGTCGTAGATCGTCATTATTGCCTTTCACTTGCGTAGCTTGAATAATATGAAATGAAAACCAAGCTCCAACCACAAGCTGGAGGACGCACCAGGACGCACCACTGCTGAACTCCATAATAAACTTTACAAAACCGAAGAAGATCAACAAATATTTTTGGTGTTTTCGAATTGGAAACAAGAACGAAAGTAAAATCTTTTTGCATTTTCTCATAGCAAACCAACGATAGTAAATAAAGAAAAATAAGGACAAGTAACCAAATAAACAAATGATAAAGAGAAACAACAGAAATATTTTTGGTCTTTTTGTGTTTTGGAAAATAAACAAAGCAAAAACAAGAGAACGAAAACGAAAAGAGTCACACAAACACAAGGTGGCAGAAATCCGTCAAACTTGACAGCAGTACAATAATCATTTTTTCGAAAATCTTCTGCTGTTCAACTCGAAAAGTGCTCAACTAATTAAAGTTAGATAATAACCTAGGTAACATGCACAAAAACTTGCTTCTCAAAATAACGTTCTGGCTATTTTTAGGAATTTTTTTAGTATCAGTCCAGAATCTGTTTTTTAGACAGCACTTCCCCAAATATCATCTTCCTCATATTAGAGGCAACCATCGGCACACAAATGAATTAAAAAGTAAAAGTAAAGGTTACTACAGTAGTAACAACCTTCAAAAACTAAACTAAGAACCTACTGAAATAAAAATAACCGAAAGAGAAACAACCAAAATAAGCGAAACAAGTATGTACAAATATCCGACAATTGAAATATACAATGAATGAGTGATGCTGGCATACCTCCCCCCAAGCTTAGGCTTTTGGCCTAAGTGGAGATCAATCCCACGGTGCCCATGAGGTGGCACCTCCGTAATATGATGAAGAAGGATCCTGTCCTTGGTACAAGCTGGAGGACGCACCAGGATATGTGACAGTGTACCCGTCGGAGGGCTCGGCGTCCTCGGAGTCGTGCTGCTGGTGAAAGTCAAGTATCCTCAGCTGCTCATCCACCTCCTCCTTGGAACGCGACCACGGTCTCCTGCGAACACTGAACAAATCGGCCTACGGCAAAGGGATTTCCCTCTCATCCCCGTCAATAAACAACATTCTATAGACAATATTTTCTAAATTAGAGTCAGTTGTGAAAAATTGGTGACTCTTCATAGCAGCAATATCAAGCTTAATAGGAGTTAATTTCTCATCACTAGGATCAACAGAAAGACCTAGATATGCAAGAATACGTGAAGCAACAATCCCTCCATAAATAGGTGCCTTACTAGTTAAGCGACGAGCAATAAGAGCACCAAGATGGTAAGGTGTACTTCCAGTAAGTGCAGCAACCAGAAAAGCAAGATGATAACTAAAAATGTTGCTAGTGTTCTCTCTACCAAGAATGCTAGTAGCAAGATAGTAAGTGAAATATCTAATGGCAGGGAGCAGAATGTTCCTTATCTTACCGCGCTGAATGGTGTGGTCATCATCGTTGGTAACTTCTCGATAGAGTTCCGTCAAAGCTTTGGGACGGATCTCGATCTTCTTCGCTGTACCTATAGGAGTAATATCCAATACAGCACAAAAATCCTTCAACTTCATAGTAATAGGCATGTCATAAATCTTAAATTTAACTGATGGTGTGAAAGATGAGTTGCTGAATTTAAAGCTTTCAACAAAGATTTTAGTTAGCCTATAAAATTGATCACTCTCATCTTCCATATAGGTGGATAAGCCCACACTATTAATGAGAAACAAGAAGTCATCAAGTAGCCCTGCATTACGCAAAAAGTCAAAGCATGGAAAGGATGAAGCATTAGGAATCCCGTTGTCCTCATCATCTTCAAAGCTAGGTGCAATGACATCATCATCATAGGATCGCCTAACTCGAGTGGCTGCCCTTGAAGGCCTTGCCGCTCTTGTCGCATCCCTCTCGAACACTTCTCCAAAGGTGTGGTTATTGATACGTCTCCGACGTATCGATAATTTCTTATGTTCTATGCCATATTATTGATGATACCTACATGTTTTATGCACACTTTATGTCATATTCGTGCATTTTCTGGAACTAACCTATTAACAAGATGCCGAAGTGCCGGTCTCTGTTTTCTGCTGTTTTTGGTTTCAGAAATCCTAGTAACGAAATATTCTCGGAATTGGACGAAACGAAGACCCGGGTTCCTATTTTCACCGGAAGCATCCAGAACACCCGAGAGCCGCCGGAGGGGGCCCTGTGGGCCCCGGATGATAGGGTGGCGCGGCTCGGGCCCTGGCCGCGCCAGCCTATGGTGTGGCCACCCCTTCGACCCTCCTGCGCCGCCTCTTCGCCTATATAAAGCCTCCGCCGCGAAACCCCTGAGACGAAAAACGACGATACGGAAAACCATCCAGAGCCGCCGCCATCGCGAAAGTCCAATTCGGGGGACAGAACTCTCTGCTCCGGCACCCTGCCGGGACGGGGAATTGCCCCCGGAGCCATCTCCACCGCCGTCTTCACCGCCATCTTCACCGCCATCGCTGCCTCCATGATGAGGAGGGACTAATCCACCCCCGGGGCCGAGGGCTCCGCTGTAGCTATGTGGTTCATCTCTCTCTCTATGTGATCTAGTTGAATATCATCTATGTGTTACTCTAGTGATGTTATTAAAGTAGTTTTATTCCTCCTGCACGGTGTAATGGTGACAGTGTGTGCATCCGTGTTAGTACTTGGTTTATGCTATGATTGTAATCTCTTGTGGATTATGAAGTTAACTATTGCTATGATAGTATTGATATGATCTATGCCTCCTTCATGGTATGATGGTGACAGTGTGCATGCTATGTTAGTTCTTGGTGTAATTGTGTTGATCTATCTTACACTCTAAGGTTATTTAAATATGAACATTGAATATTGTGGAGCTTGTTAACTCCGGCATTGAGGGTTCGTGTAATCCTACACAATTAGTGGTGTTCATCATCCAACAAAAGGGTGTAGAGTAGTCCTATTATGTAATCATTATTGAGAGTGTCCACTAGTGAAAGCAGGATCCCTAGGCCTTGCTTCCAAGCATCGAATCTCCGTTTGTTTACTGTTTTGTTACATGTTTACTCGCTGCCATATTTCATTCAGATTACTATTACCACTCATATCCATCCATATTACTTGTATTTCACTATCTCTTCGCCGAACTAGTGCACCTATACATCGACAAGTGTATTAGGTGTGTTGGGGACACAAGAGACTTCTTGCTTTGTGGTTGCGAGGGTTGCTTGAGAGGGATATCTTTGACCTCTTCCTCCCTGAGTTCGATAAACCTTGGGTGATCCACTTAAGGGAAACTTGCTGCTGTTCTACAAACCTCTGCTCTTGGAGGCCCAACACTGTCTACAAGAATAGAAGCTCCCGTAGACATCAAGCTATTTTCTGGCGCCGTTGTCGGGGAGGTAAGGTAAAAGGTATTCACATCTCCGACTACTAAGCTATTTCCTAGCACTGTTGCCGGTGTGTGAGTGCTCGAAGCTATTTCCTTTAGATCCTGCAATTGCATCTTTTTGTTTCTTGTTTTTATTTTCACTAGTTAGGCATAATGGAAAACAACAAAAAATTTAGTGAGCTTTTTAATCTTTTTCCTGATTTAGAATTGTTTGGTGCAAACATTAAAAAACCAATGGAACCTTATTCGCATGCTAGTAGCGGTGTTATTAGTATGAATGCAATTACTGCTAATGCTATGGAGAAGTCTAAGCTTGGGGAATCTAGTTTTTGTGATCTTTTTTGCTTCCCATCTTCAGGTGAGAAAATTTGCTCTGATAACACTTTATCTCCCATATGCGATAACTCTAATGATGCTTGTGATATTTTAAATGCACCTACTAAAAGTATCCCATATAAAATACCTATGAAAATTATTGAACGTGTTATGGATAACCGCTATGAAGGGGATGGAACTGTGCATCCTGGAGATCATTTACTTTTTTTGCATGAATTATGCGGGTTATTCAAGTGTGCGGGTATCTCTATGGATGAAGTGAAGAAGAAATTATTCTCTATGTCGTTGTACGGTAAAGCGGCGCATTGGCATAAACTGCTAAAAGATGAGCATTCTCTTGATTGGAAGGATATTGTGCATCTATTTTATTCTAAATTCTATCCTCCAAGTGAAATTCACAAAGACCGAAACCGAATATATAATTTCTGGCCTCATGATGGAGAGAGTATTGCCCAAGCATGGGAGATATTGAAGTCTTTAATGCTCAAATGCCCCAATCATGAGCTTCCAGGTAATATCATCATTGATAATTTCTATGCAAGACTTTCTTTTCAAGATAAGACCTTGCTGGATGCTACTTGTTCTGGATCATTCACGCGCAACAAAGAAGAGTTTAAAAGGGACCTTCTTGATCGGATTAAGGAGAACGCCGAAGATTGGGAGAACGACAAAGGTAAAGAGTCAGGTATAAATTATGATTATGAATGCATTGAAACTTTTATGGATACCGATAAATTTTGAAATATTAGTGCTACTTATGGTCTTGACTCTCAAGTTGCTGCAAATCTTTATAAAGCCTTTGCTTCTCATTTTGAATAAGTATCATGAACCTTTTAAAGAGGCTTGCATGAAGAATGAAATTGTTGTTAATTATTGTAATGAGCATGCTCAAACTCTTAAGAATGTTATTTCCTATAAGCATGTTAATTTTTGTGGAATACATAGACCTTGTGGAATTAATCAAATCAAAGATGAATTTTGTATCCATCATGCTAATGAAAAAACTAGAAAGTGGTTTAGGGCTCTAGATGATCTTGGTAAAGAAGTTTGTTCCCTCTATCCTTTTATTTGTGAAGTTTGCCATGAAGTGGGTCATTTTAATTTTCAATGCTCCTCCAATGATAATTTGAACCCAATGAGTGCTGCAAATTTGTATTGTGATGATGAAATTACTCCTAATCGGCATGATGAACTTACTTTATTTTTGGGGTGTGAAGAACTGTCGAGAAAAATCTCTTTGTTACATATGAGTGATCTTGATATTGATGATGTCCTTCATGGGTGTTTTTCTTATTGCATTGATAATAGCCATACAAATACTTACATACAAAATATTTTAGAAGATGAAACCTTGCCAAAATATGATAGGACCGTGTGTGTTTTCAACTAATTAATGAAAAGAAGGGATCCTCCCAAGTTTCTTCTATTGTTTCGAAAGTAAATCAGGTTATGCGGACAAGCCACCCTTCAAACCTCTTCCTCCTAAAGAAGGGAACGAGGAGAAGGAAGAGAAGAAGAAGAAGAAGGGAACGAAGAAGAAGAAGAAGAAGAAGAAGAAGAAGAAGGAGAATAAAAAGAAAGAGGTAACGGCGTATCCCCGCGTGAATGAGATAACGCTAGGTAACCGTAAGTATGTTGCTCCTAATGATTATTGTGACAATGAATATGAATACGATGATCTTCCTATGCCCTTTACATACATTAGCGATCATGATTTGAATGAGCACACTACTTTTGATATTACAAATCTCTGGGAAACTAATTCTAAAAATGATGATAATAATTGCCATAGTGTCAGTACTATCCATGCTTCCTCCCATAATGATATAGAAAGCTCTAAGCTTGGGGAAGAGGAGTTTGAAAATCCTTTAGCTACTGGTTATTATGTTCTTGATACATCTCCTTCTAATAACAATGATGGCGTGGACACAGATAAACCGACTGTGGAAGATAACTATTCTATTTCCTATGATGACACTGTGCCCCCGATCTCTGATGATTATTATAAAGAATGCTATGATATAGGTTCTAACTATCCTTATGAAACTTGTCATAGTCATGATTGGATTACCAAAAACAATTCCCTTAATATGCAATTTGTTTACCATGTTCAAATTCTTGATAATAATCTTACTTCAATTACTATTAATGAGAATAACTCTTCTTATGCCAAATTTAATGATACTTCTATGCATATGAACCATGATAAGAATGTTTTAAGTGATGGGTATATTGTGGATTTCATCAATGATGCTACTGAAAGTTATTATGAGAGAGGAAAATATGGTTGTAGAAATTTTCATGTTACTAAAATGCCTCTCTATGTGCTGAATTTTTTGAAGCTACACTTGTTTTATCCTCTTATGATTGTCACTTTGTTCTTCATGAATTCATTTGTGTACAAGATGCCTCTGCATAGGAAGCATGTTAGACTTAAATGTGTTTTGAATTTGCCTCTTGATGCTCTCGTTTGCTTCGAATACTATTTCTTGAAAGTGCATCATTAAAACTGCTGAGCCCATCTTAACGGCTATAAAGAAAGAACTTCTTGGGAGATAACCCATGTGATATTTTGCTACAGTACTTTGTTTTATATTTGAGTCTTGGAAGTTGTTTACTACTGTAGCAACCTCTCCTTATCTTAGTTTTATGTTTTGTTGTGCCAAGTAAAGTCTTTGATAGTAAAGTGAATACTAGATTTGGATTACTGCGCAGTTCCAGATTTCTTTGCTGTCACGAATCTGGGTCTAATTCTCTGTAGGTAACTCAGAAAATTATGCCAATTTACGTGAGTGATCCTCAGATATGTACGCAACTTTCATTCAATTTGGGCATTTTCATTTGAGCAAGTCTGGTGCCCTTTTAAAATTCGTCTTTACGGACTGTTCTGTTTTGACAGATTCTGCCTTTTATTTCGCATTGCTTCTTTCGTCGTGTTGGGTGGATTTCTTTGTTCCATTACCTTCCAGTAGCTTTGAGCAATGTCCAGAAGTGTTAATAATGATTGTGTCACCTCTGAACATGTGAGTTTTTGATTATGCACTAACCCTCTAATGAGTTTGTTTCGAGTTTGGTGTGGAGGAAGTTTTCAAGGGTCAAGAGAGGAGTATGATGCAATATGATCAAGGAGAGTGAAAGCTCTAAGCTTGGGGATGCCCCGGTGGTTCACCCCTGCATATTATAAGAAGACTCAAGCGTCTAAGCTTGGGGATGCCCAAGGCATCCCCTTCTTCATCGACAACATTATCGAGTTCCTCCCCGAAACTATATTTTTATTCCGTCACATCTTATGTACTTTGCTTGGAGCGTCGGTTTGTTTTTGTTTTTGTTTTGTTTGAATAAAATGGATCCTAGCATTCACTTTATGGGAGAGAGACACGCTCTGCTGTAGCATATGGACAAGTATGTCCTTAGGCTCTACTCATAGTATTCATGGCGAAGTTTCTTCTTCGTTAAATTGTTATATGGTTGGAATTGGAAAATGATACATGTAGTAACTCTAAAATGTCTTGGATAATTTGATACTTGGCAATTGTTGTGCTCATGTTTAAGCTCTTGCATCATATACTTTGCACCCATTAATGAAGAAATACTTAGAGCTTGCTAATTTGGTTTGCATATTTGGTTTCTCTAGAGTCTAGATAACATCTAGTATTGAGTTTTGAACAACAAGGAAGACGGTATGGAGTCTTATAATGTTTACAATATGTCTTTTATGTGAGTTTTGTTGTACCGTTCATCCTTGTGTTTGTTTCAAAAAAACCTTTCTAGCCTAAACCTTGTATCGAGAGGGAATACTTCTCATGCATCCAAATCCTTGAGCCAACCACTATGCCATTTGTGTCCACCATACCTACCTACTACATGGTATTTATCCGCCATTCCAAAGTAAATTGCTTGAGTGCTACCTTTAAAATTCCATCATTCACCTTTGCACTATATAGCTCATGGGATAAATAGCTTAAAAACTATTGTGGTATTGAATATGTACTTATGCACTTTATCTCTTATTAAGTTGCTTGTTGTGCGATAACCATGTTTCTGGGGACGCCATCAACTATTCTTTGTTGGATATCATGTGAGTTGCTATGCATGTCCGTCTTGTCCGAAGCAAGAGAGATCTACCACCTTCATGGTTGGAGCATGCATATTGTTAGAGAAGAACTTTGGGCCGCTAACTAAAGCCATGATTCATGGTGGAAGTTTCAGTTTGGACATATATCCTCAATCTCATATGAGAATAATAATTGTTGCCACATGCTTATGCATTAAAGAGGAGTCCATTATCTCGTTGTCCATGTTGTCCCGGTATGGATGTCTAAGTTGAGAATAATCAAAAGCGAGAAATCCAAAATGCGAGCTTTCTCCTTAGACCTTTGTACGAGGCGGCATGGAGGTACCCCATTGTGACACTTGGTTAAAACATGTGCATTGCAAAGATCCGGTAGTCCAAGTTAATTAGGACAAGGTGCGGGCACTATTAGTATACTATGCATGAGACTTGCAACTTGTAAGATATAATGTACATAACTCATATGCTTTATTACTACCGTTGACAAAATTGTTTCATGTTTTCAAAATAAAAGCTCTAGCACAAATATAGCAATCGATGCTTTCCTCTTTGAAGGACCATTCTTTTTACTTTTATGTTGAGTCAGTTCACCTATCTCTCTCCACCTCAAGAAGCAAACACTTGTGTGAACTGTGCATTGATTCCTACATACTTGCATATTGTACTTGTTATATTACTCTATGTTGACTATTATCCATGAGATATACATGTTACAAGTTGAAAGCAACCGCTGAAACTTAATCTTCCTTTGTGTTGCTTCAATGCCTTTACTTTGATTTATTGCTTTATGAGTTAACTCTTATGCAAGACTTATTAATACTTGTCTTGAAGTACTATTCATGAAAAGTCTTTGCTTTATGATTCACTTGTTTACTCATGTCATTACCATTGTTTTGATCGCTGCATTCACTACATATGTTTACAAATAGTATGATCAAGGTTATGATGGCATATCACTTCAGAAATTATCTTTGTTATCGTTTTACTCGCTCGGGACGAGCGAAACTAAGCTTGGGGATGCTGATACGTCTCCGACGTATCGATAATTTCTTATGTTCCGTGCCATATTATTGATGATACCTACATGTTTTATGCACACTTTATGTCATATTCGTGCATTTTCTGGAACTAACCTATTAACAAGATGCCGAAGTGCCGGTTCTCGTTTTCTGCTGTTTTTGGTTTCGAAATCCTAGTAACGAAATATTCTCGGAATTGGACGAAACAAAGACCCGGGTTCCTATTTTCACCGGAAGCATCCAGAACACCCGAGAGCCGCCGGAGGGGGCCCCTGTGGGCCCCAGATGATAGGGTGGCGCGGCCTGGGCCCTGGCCGCGCCAGCCTATGGTGTGGCCACCCCTTCGACCCTCCTGCGCCGCCTCTTCGCCTATATAAAGCCTCCGTCGCGAAACCCCTGAGACGAAAAACGACTATACGGAAAACCATCCAGAGCCGCCGCCATCGCGAAAGTCCAATTCGGGGGACAGAACTCTCTGCTCCGGCACCCTGCCGGGACGGGGAATTGCCCCCGGAGCCATCTCCACCGCCGTCTTCACCGCCATCTTCACCGCCATCGCTGCCTCCATGATGAGGAGGGAGTAATCCACCCCCGGGGCCGAGGGCTCCGCTGTAGCTATGTGGTTCATCTCTCTCTCTATGTGATCTAGTTGAATATCATCTATGTGTTACTCTAGTGATGTTATTAAAGTAGTTTTATTCCTCCTGCACGGTGTAATGGTGACGAGTGTGTGCATCCGTGTTAGTACTTGGTTTATGCTATGATTGTAATCTCTTGTGGATTATGAAGTTAACTATTGCTATGATAGTATTGATATGATCTATGCCTCCTTCATGGTATGATGGTGACAGTGTGCATGCTATGTTAGTTCTTGGTGTAATTGTGTTGATCTATCTTACACTCTAAGGTTATTTAAATATGAACATTGAATATTGTGGAGCTTGTTAACTCCGGCATTGAGGGTTCGTGTAATCCTACACAATTAGTGGTGTTCATCATCCAACAAAAGGGTGTAGAGTAGTCCTATTATGTAATCATTATTGAGAGTGTCCACTAGTGAAAGCAGGATCCCTAGGCCTTGCTTCCAAGCATCGAATCTCCGTTTGTTTACTGTTTTGTTACATGTTTACTCGCTGCCATATTTCATTCAGATTACTATTACCACTCATATCCATCCATATTACTTGTATTTCACTATCTCTTCGCCGAACTAGTGCACCTATACATCCGACAAGTGTATTAGGTGTGTTGGGGACACAAGAGACTTCTTGCTTTGTGGTTGCGGGGTTGCTTGAGAGGGATATCTTTGACCTCTTCCTCCCTGAGTTCGATAAACCTTGGGTGATCCACTTAAGGGAAACTTGCTGCTGTTCTACAAACCTCTGCTCTTGGAGGCCCAACACTGTCTACAAGAATAGAAGCTCCCGTAGACATCAGTTATGCATTTTCCTTTTCTGAAATTTTTCAACAAACATTATAAAAGTTGATTTTGAGACATATAAATGAGGGAAACTACTATAGGAACTTGGTAGGGTACTAAACATGCATCAAAACTAATTTTTACAACTTAGAACAAGCATGCAAGCTCACTTTACATGTCACCTACAGTAGCAAAATACTCAAGATATACTCAACTAAACAAAATTCTATTTGGATAATCGGAGGAGTCACATACCGGAGAGCAAATGCTCCAAATCTCAGCAGCAAAGATGGGCTGAGCAAGGAGATCGAAAATCTCGAGCAAGAACAGCAAGAAACTCGGGTTTGAACAATGGTGGTGTGTTTTCCCGTGAAAGAGAGTGGAGTGGTAGGTGGATGAGTGAGTGGAGAGCCAGGTGGGGCCCTCACCACAAGGTGGCGCGCCCACCTTGCTGGCCGCGCCAGCACATGGGGTGCAGCCCTGGGGTGCCCCACTGGTCAGCCCCAGGCACTCCCAGGTTGCATTTTGAAAAATAGGACCAGTGATATAATTTTTGTAAATTTTTGAAAATTTCGAAAAATGCACATTTTTGGGTGTTAAAATAACTGATTCAGGGCAGAAAAAGATTTTCAAACTTCTAAACAACTAAAGCATCTTGCAAAACAAGTAGTACTACAGAAAGTAAACAAGTGTGGAGAAAGAAAGAAATGTTGTTTAGCTCTTCTATGCATATAAAATCTACTTGTTAACAAGGTTGATCAAGTCTTGCCACCAAATAAATTTTACATGACATAAGAAGAAATAAACCTCAAATCAATCATGTTACCTTATATTGTATTGATATGGATCCAATCATAATATTTTGATATCCTTGTTTAGGCTCATATATAGGACAATCAATAACTCCCACTTTGATAGTTCTCAAATTAGAAATTGTATTAACTCCATATACTTTATCAATCCGGCCTCTTGGGAAAATAAATAGTATGCTCCTTGTCATCAACATTGAAAGTAACTTTTCCTTTATTGCAATCAATAACATCCCCTGCAGTGTTAAGAAAAGTTCTTCCAAGAATAATAGACATGTTATCATCTTCAGGCATTTGCAACACAACAAAATCAGTTAATATTAAGCAATTATTAGCAACTTGAACAGGAACATCCTCACATATACCAACAGGAACAGCAGTAGATTTATCAGCCATTTGCAAAGATATATCAGTTGGTATCAACTTATCTAAATAAAGTCTCTTGTAAAGAGAAAACGGCATAACACTAACTCCTACTCCCAAATCACATAGAGCAGTTCTAACATAATTATTCTTGATGGAACAAGGAATAGTCGGTATACCTGGGTCTCCCAGCTTCTTTGGAACCTTTCCATTGAAAGAGTAATTAGAAAGCATAGTGGAAATATCCTCATTAGGAATTTTCCTTTTGTTAGAGACAATATCTTTCATATACTTTGAATAAGGAGGCAATTTAATAGCATCAGTCAAAGGGATTTGCAGGAACAAAGGTTTCATCCAATCACAAAATTTATTATAGTGTTCTCCCTCCTTTGATTTTAGTTTCTTAACAGGAAAAGGCATTTGCTTTTGAACCCATGGTTCTCTTTCATTACCATGTTTCTTAGCAATGAAATCTTCTTTAGTATATGATACGTCCAAAACATATCTACTTTCCCGAACACTTTTGCTATTGTTTTGCCTCTAATTTGTGTATTTTGGATACAACTAACACGGACTAACGCTGTTTTCAGAAGAACTGCTCTGGTGTCTCGTTTTTGTGCAGAAATCCAACTTTCAGGAAAATCCTCGGAATTTATGCAAAAGGTCTTATTTTCCCAGAAGAATTACGGAGCCAGAAGGGCAAGCCAGGTGGAGGCCCGAGGCCCCCACACACTAGGCCGGTGCGGCCCAGGAGGGGGGCGCGCCGCCCTACTGTGTGGCCGCCTCGGCTGGCCCCCGGCGCCCTCCTCTGGACTACTTAACGCCTTCGACCTAAAAACGCACGGGGGGTTAGAAGAAATCGCCAGAAGACATCCGAGACGCCGCCACCATCGCGAAACTCCATCTCGGGACCGTAAACTCCGTTCGGCACTCCGCCGGACAGGGAATTGGAGGAGATCATCGCCATCATCACCACCGACGCCTCTCCATCGACCAGCCATGTTTCCCCCATCCATGTGTGAGTAATTCCCCGCTCGTAGGCTGAAGGGGATGGTAGGGATTGGATGAGATTGGTCATGTAATAGCATAAGATTGTTAGGGCATAGTGCCTAGTGTCCGTAATTGGTACTTTTATGATATTGTTGCAACTTGTTATGCTTAATGCTTGTCACTAGGGCCCGAGTGCCATGATCTAAGATCTGAACATGTTATCAATTCATGATGATATTCATTGCTTTATGATCTTACCCGCAAGTTGTATACACGTATTGCTGTCCGGAACCCGAGGCCCCAAAGTGACGAAATTGGGACAACCGAAGGGGAAGGCGGTGATATGAGGATCACATGTGTTCACGGAGTGTTAATGCTTTGCTCCGGTGCTCTATTAAAAGGAGTACCTTAATTTCCGATAGATTCCCTAGAGGCCCGGCTGCCACCGGCTGGTAGGACAAAAGATGTTGTGCAAGTTTCTCATTGCGAGCACGTACGACTATATATGGAACACATGCCTATTGATTGATTAGTACTTGGATACCGTTTTATTATTATCCGCAAATGCCCCGCCTTGATTGTTACATGAGTTTCTCTCATCCATGCAACACCCGTTCATCCATCCCTCGTGCCTACGATATTTTAATCCTCGCTGTTTACTATAATCACTACTGTCTGTCTTTGTTACACCGTCGCTGATATTTCACCACCTGCTATCGCTATAAAACTATTACTATCGATAAACTCTTGCGAGCAAGTCTCTGTTTCTGAGTGCAACTGAATTGACAACTCCGCTGTTAAGGCTTACAAGTATTCTTTGGCTCCCCTTGTGTCGAATCAATAAATTGGGTTTTACTTCCCTCGAAGACTGTTGCGATCCCCTATACTTGTGGGTCATCAAGACTATTTTCTGGCGCCGTTGCCGGGGAGCATAGCTTTATTTGCAAGTTCACTTGGATTGATATTGTTCGCTGCAAATTCTCCATCATGGGTAAATCTCGCGATACTAAAGTCGCCATATTATCATCCACTACAAGAAAAGGTACAACTCTGAGTTCCTCTGCTGCTCTTGATTCACCATCTGTGATAGATAAACTTGTTTCACCACCACAAGCTTCACATGTTGGTACTTCTGCTAGATCTAAAAATTCCTCTCATAATTTTGATGATGCTTCTGCTGTGCTTGATAATGATGGTTCATTAGGATCTTTTCTAGATGCTACAATTGCTAGGTCTAGACAAATTGAAAATACTCGAAACTCCTAATGAAGATGCTTGCTACACTCGTTAATTCACCCGAGTCTCGTTGAATACTCTAGTGATGATCTTGATGAAGATTATGTAGAACTTGATGATGATTTTATTGATAAATGCAATGCTACTACTGATGCAAGAAAAATTAAAAAGTTGCTTGAACAACATACTGTTAGATATAAACTGTCTCCTGATCCAAAATTTGCCACATATCCTATAAACATTAAGGATAAGGATTATGATTTTTCTCTCGATTTATCTCATATATCTATTGTGGAGAAAACACCTTTTTGTGGTACTGAAAATGAAAGTGCTGTAGAACACATGATTGAGCTATCTACTCTGGGTAGCTTGTTTTCTGATGATGTTAAGAAGCGTACTTATTTCGTTGCTAAATTTTTCCCTTTCTCATTAAAGGTTGATGCTAAAACTTGGTATAATAGTTTGCCACCTGATTCTATTAATAGTCCAAAAGAATTGCTTGATGTTTTCTTCCGGAAATACTTTCCTGCTAGTGCTCAACATATTGCTTTGCGAGAGAATTTATAATTTTGATCGGGAAGATGGAGAGAAATTGCCCGAGGCTTGGGCTAGATTTTGCTCTCTTATTAGAGCTCGGCCTCGAACATGATTTGGAAAAGCATGATTTACTTGATATATTTTATAGTGGACTAACCATTGAGTCTAGGGCATACCTGGATAGTTGTGTTGGTTTTGTTTTCAGGAAAAGAACTCCAGACGACGCTGAAGAATTATTGGCTAGAATAGGTCGGAATCATGATGATTGGTCTACACCTGAACCAACCCCGACACCAATATTGAAGAAGAGGGGTATGATTAAATTAAATGATGAAGATATGAGGGAAGCCAAGAAATCTCTTAAAGAGAAGGGTATTAAATCCGAAGATGTGAAGAATTTACCTCCCATAGAAGATTTATGTAAGATAACTCCCCCTTCATCCATGATTGAGGTACACTCCCTTCAGCGCTTTACTAGGGAAGATATTCCGTATTCAAAACCTCCTGCTCAATGCTTAGATGAGTTTGATAATTATATTGTTAAGCAAAATAATTTTAATATGAGAGTAGAGAATCATTTAATAGAAAATTCTCGAGCTATTAGTGAATTGCATGATATTGTGGAGAGAACCTCCAATGATGTTAAGATGCTTGTTAAACATTTTCATATGGTTCAAACTCAAATTGATCAAATCACTAAAGTGCAAAATGACTTGTTAAAAATTAATTCTAAAGAAAAACATGCTTATGAAGTAACAACTAGAGGCGGTGTTTCTACCCAGGATCCTCTATATCCTGAAGGGCATCCCAAAAGAGTTGAACAAGATTCTCAATGAACTGAAACTAGTGCTCCATCTAAGAAAAAGAAACATAAAACATAAAACTGTTGTAGAATCCTCTGAGCCTGTTAATGATCCTAATAGTATTTCTATTTCTGATGCTGAAACTGATAGTGGTAATGAACATGATAAAGATAATGATAAGAATGATGCTTCTGATAAACAAGAGGTTGAAGAAGAACCTGAAAAGCATGCTAAAAATAAAAAGTATACCAAAGAAGATTTTATTTCTAAGAAACATGGTAATGAAAGAGAACCTTGGGTTCAAAAGCAAATGCCTTTTCCTGCTAAGAAACTAAAATCAAAGGAAGAAGAACATTATAACAAATTTTGCGATTGGATGAAACCTTTATTCCTGCAAATCCCTTTGACTGATGCTATTAAATTGCATCCTTATTCAAAGTATATGAAAGATATTGTCTCTAACAAAAGGAAAATTCCTAATGAGGAGATTTCCACTATGCTTGCTAATTACTCTTTCAATGGTAAGGTTCCAAAGAAGCTTGGCGACCCAGGTATACCGACTATTCCTTGTTCTATTAAGAATAATTATGTTAGAACTGCTCTATGTGATTTGGGAGCAGGTGTTGGTGTTATGCGTTTTTCTCTTTATAAGAGACTTTATTTAGATAAGTTGATACCAACTGATATATCTTTGCAAATGGCTGATAAATCTACTGCTATTCCTATTGGTATATGTGAGGATGTTCCTGTTCAAGTTACTAATAATTGCTTAATATTAACTGATTTTGTTGTGTTGGAAATGCTCGAAGATGATAATATGTCTATTATTCTTGGGAGACCTTTTCTTAACACCGCAGTAGGCCGTTATTGATTGCAATAAAGGAAAAGTTACTTTCAATGTCGATGACAAGGAGCATACCGTTTATTTTCCCAAGAGGATTGACAAAGTATGTGGAGTTAATACAATTTCTAATGTGAGAACTATCAAAGTGGGAACTATTGATTGTCCTATATATGAGCCTAAAGAAGAATATCAAACTCTTGTGATTGGATCCATATCAATACAATACAAGGTAACATGATTGATTTGAGGTTTAATTCTTCTTATGCTATGTAAAATTTATTTGGTGGCAAGACTTGATCAACCTTGTTAACAAATTCATTTTATATGCATAGAGGAACTAAACAACATTTCTTTCTTCCTCCACTTGTTTTACTTGATGTAGTACTACTTGTTTTGCAAGATGCTTTAGGTTGATCTCCACTTAGGCCAAAAGCCTAAGCTTGGGGGGAGGTATACCGGCATCACTCATTCTTTGCATATTATAGTTGCTGGATACTTGTACATACTTGTTTAGCTTCTTAAAGTGGTTTTCTAATAAGAGGAAGATGATATTTGGGGAAGTGCTGATTGAAAACAGATTCTGGACTGATACCAAAAAAAATCTCAAAAACAGCCAGAACGTTATTTTGCGAAACCAATTTTTGTGCATGTTCCCCAGGTTGTTAGCTAACTTTCATTAGTTGAACACTTTTCGAGCTGAGCAGCGGAAGAATTTCTTAAAAATCGATTACTGTACTGCTGTCAGGTTTGACGAATTTCTGCTGCTTTGTGTTTATGTGACTCTTTTAGTTTTCATTCTTTTGTTTTTGCTTTGTTTCTTTCCTAAAACACAAAAAGACCAAAAATATTTCTGTTGTTTCTCTTTACCATTTGTTTATTTTGGTTTCTTGCTTTCATTTTGCTTTATTTGCTATCGCTGGTTTGCTATAAGAAAATCCAAAAAGATTTTGTTTTGTTTGCTTGTTTCCTTTTGTTCTTGTTTCCAAATTCGAAAACACCAAAAATATTTGCTGTTCTTCTTTGGTTTTGTAAAGTTCATTATGAGTTCAATGGTCTTCGGTGGCTGGAGCGTGGTTTTCATTCAATATTATTCAAGCTACACAAGTGAAAAGGCAATAATGACGATCTGCGACAATCCGATTGTGGTGAGAGGCTGGTATGAACTCTATTTGTTTTCATTTTTGTACATATACTCATCCATGTGAGCATGCTTAGTTGGTTCATGTGAGGTATATGTCATTTAAGAAAGTCTAGTAGTTCATGATCTCTCATGATTAGCTCCAATTTATTAATATGAGTAGCATGTCATAAATATTTGCTTGCATTGCTTTATTCATAGATAGATATGACATTGTGGTATCCTCCTCTGAATAATTCACTTGAATCAACTTGGCACATTCTCACGCACGCATATGACTGAACAAAAGTCAATTAAGCCTCGATGATTTACTTTACCGCAGAGTTCTTGTATCACTTTTATGCTTCCGTTAATTTATTTTGTCGCAAGCATGATTATGACGGTTACTGCTCTCTTGATTGTCGCTTCCTAGTCTATTGCTAGCCTTCACTTGTACTGAGCGGGAACACCGCTCGTGCTTCCAAACCCCTGAAAACCAAGTTATTCCAAAGTGTCCACCATAAATACCTATGCATGGCATTTCAAACCATTCCAAGTAAATTCTCATGTGCTACCTTTAAACCTTCAAAATGCTTCTCAATTTGTGTCAATGTTTTATAGCTCATGAGGAAATATGTGGTGTTTATCTTTCAATCTTGTCATTTACTCCTGACAGACTTTCATAATGGACTAGTGGCACATCCGCGTATCCTATAATTTTGCAAAAAGAGCTGGCAACGGGGTTCCCAGCCCCAATTAATCAACTTTCATTAATAATTCTCTTCACATGTTTTGCCCTGATTCATCAGTAAACAACTTAATTTTGCAATAGACACTCCTCCATCGTATGTGAAATATTGGAAGGCACCCGAGGATTCGGTTAGCCATGGCTTGAGAAAGCAAAGGTTGGGGGGAGTGTCATCCATAATGAAACTAAAATACATGTGTAAACAAAAGAGAAGAGGGATGATTTACCTTGCTGGTAGAGATAACGTCCTTCATGGGAGCCGCTCTTGAAAGTCTGGTTGACGAGGTAGTTAGAGTACCCACTATCATTCGTTGACAACAACAAACACCTCTCAAAATAATTTTACTCCTGTTTTACAAATGAAAAGCTCTAGCACATGTTAATCCATGCTTCCCTCTGCGAAGGGTCAATCTTTTACTTTTACTTTTACATTGCGTCTCCATCCTTTCTTTGAGCACTTTCTTGAGAGCACAACTGTCATTCTTAGTATAATATGTTTGTCCCAAAATGTGATTAACTGTGGTATAACTTTGATGCTTTTATCTTTGATAATCTCTACTTCCAGTCTTCCCATGAACCTCAAAGGTGCCCAAGCATTTATGTTTTGCTGTAAAAATACGGGCAAGCGAGATACCACTTTATCATATCCTTTTATGAACATTGCAATCCTGCTGATAGACATGATTCATGATGCTCATTATTAATTTGCTGGTACCTTTTCCATGATTGACATAGCTATTAGATGATTTTATTTGCATGTATCTTATTTTGAACTCGCTTAAGTACTTGCCATATCATGAGAATATTTACATCATATGAACAAATGTGTTCGTGAAAGTTCTTTTATCGCACTCGGTTGTTAATCGAATTGCTTGAGGACAAGCAATAAGCTAAGCTTGGGGGAGTTGATACGTCCAAAACGTATCTACTTTCCCGAACACTTTTGCTATTGTTTTGCCTCTAATTTGTGTATTTTGGATACAACTAACACGGACTAACGCTGTTTTCAGCAGAACTGCTCTGGTGTCTCGTTTTTGTGCAGAAATCCAACTTTCAGGAAAATCCTCGGAATTTATGCAAAAGGTCTTATTTTCCCAGAAGAATTACGGAGCCAGAAGGGCAAGCCAGTGGAGGCCCGAGGCCCCCACACACTAGTCCGGCGCGGCCCGGGAGGGGCGCGCCGCCCATCGTGTGGCCGCCTCGGCTGGCCCCCGACGCCCTCCTCCGGACTACTTAACGCCTTCGACCTAAAAACGCACGGGGGTTAGAAGAAATCACCGGAAGACATCCAGCACGCCGCCACCGTCGCGAAACTCCGTCTCGGGACCGAAACTCCGTTCTGGCACTCCGCCGGGACGGGGAATTGGAGGAGATCATCGCCATCATCACCACCGATGCCTCTCCATCGACCAGCCATGTTTCCCCCATCCATGTGTGAGTAATTCCCCCGCTGTAGGCTGAAGGGGATGGTAGGGATTGGATGAGATTGGTCATGTAATAGCATAAGATTGTTAGGGCATAGTGCCTAGTGTCCGTAATTGGTACTTTTATGATATTGTTGCAACTTGTTATGCTTAATGCTTGTCACTAGGGCCCGAGTGCCATGATCTCAAATCTGAACATGTTATCAATTCATGATGATATTCATTGCTTTATGATCTTACCTGCAAGTTGTATACACGTATTGCTGTCCGGAACCCAAGGCCCCAAAGTGACAGAAATTGGGACAACCGAAGGGGAAGGCGGTGATATGAAGATCACATGTGTTCACGGAGTGTTAATGCTTTGCTCCGGTGCTCTATTAAAAGGAGTACCTTAATTTCCAGTAGATTCCCTAGAGGCCCGGCTGCCACCGGCTGGTAGGACAAAATATGTTGTGCAAGTTTCTCATTGCGAGCACGTACGACTATATATGGAACACATGCCCATTGATTGATTAGTACTTGGATACCGTTTTATTATTATCTGCAAAGGCCCTGCCTTGATTGTTACATGAGTTTCTCTCATCCATGCAACGCCCATTCATCCATCCCTGTGCCTACAGTATTTTAATCCTGCTGTTTACTATAATCACTACTGCTGTCTTTGTTACACTGATGCTGATATTTCACCACTGCTACTTCTATAAAACTTTTACTACTGATAAACTCTTGCGAGCAAGTCTGTTTCCAGGTGCAGCTGAATTGACAACTCCGCTATTAAGGCTTACAAGTATTCTTTGGCTCCCCTTGTGTCGAATCAATAAATTGGGTTTTACTTCCCTCGAAGACTGTTGCGATCCCCTATACTTGTGGGTCATCAGTATACTTTTTATTTTTAACATGCTTTTTAGGTTCATCTTCAACCTCTTCTTTATTAGAAACATCATTCTTATCATTATCTTTATCATGTTCATTACCACTTTTAGTTTCAGCATCAGAAATAGAAATACTATTAGGATCATTAACAGGCTCAGAGGATTCTACAACCGTTTTATGTTTCTTCTTCTTTTTCTTAGAAGGAGCACTAGTTTCTTTAGTTCGTTGAGAATCTTGTTCAACTCTTTTGGGATTCCCCTCAGGATATAGAGGATCCTGAGTAGAAACACCACCTCTAGTTGTTACTTCATAAGCATGTTTTTCTTTAGAAGTATTTTTTAACAAGTCATTTTGCACTTTAGTGAGTTGATCAATTTGAGTTTGAACCATATGAAAATGTTTAACAAGCATCTTAACATCATTTGAGGTTCTCTCCACAATATCCTGCAATTTACTAATAGCTTGAGAATTTTCCATTAAATGATTCTCTACTCTCATATTAAAATTATCTTGCTTAACAACATAATTATCAAACTCATCTAAACATTGATCAGGAGGTTTTGAGTAAGGAATATCTTCTTTATCAAAGCGTTGAAGAGAATGTACCTCAATCGTGGATGAAGGGGGAGTTATCTTACATAAATCTTCTATGGGGGTAAATTCTTCACATCTTCAGACTTAATACCTTTCTCTATAAGAGATTTCTTGGCTTCCCTCATATCTTCATCATTTAATTCAATCATACCCCTCTTCTTCAATATTGGTGTTGGGGTTGGTTCCGATGTAGTCCAATCATCATGATTTTGGCCTATTCTAGCCAATAATTCCTCAGCTTCGTCTGGAGTTATTTTCCTGAAAACACAACTAGCACAACTATCCAGGTATGCCCTAGACTCAATGGTTAGTCCACTATAAAATATATCAAGTAAGTCATGCTTTTCCAAATCATGTCCAGGCCGAGCTCTAAGAAGAGAGCAAAACCTTTCCCAAGCTTCAGGCAATTTCTCTCCATCTTCCAGGTCAAAACTATAAATTTTCTCGCAAAGCAATATGTTGAGCACTAGCAGGAAAATATTTTCGAAAGAAAACATCAAGCAAACCATTTGGACTATCAATAGAATCAGGAGGCAAACTATTATAGCAAGTTTTAGCATCATCCTTTAATGAGAAAGGAAAAAATTTAGCAACAAAATAAGTACGCTTCTTGGTATCATCAGAAAACAAGCTACTCAAAGTAGAAAGCTCAATCATGTGCTCTACAGCACTTTCTTTTTCAGTACCATAAAAAGGTGTTTTCTCAACAATAGATATATGAGATAAATCAAGAGAAAAATCATAATCCTTATCCTTAATGGTTTATAGGAGATGTGACAAATTTAGGATCAGGAGACATTTTATATCTAACAGCACGTTGTGCAAGAAGCTTTTTAATGTTACTTGCACCAGTGGTATCAACAAAATCATCATCAAGTTCCACATAATCTTCATCAAGATCATCAATAGAGTGTTCAACAGACTCAGGTGAATTAATAGGTGTAACAGTATTTTCAATTTGTCTAGACCTAGCAATTGTAGCATCTAGAAAAGAACCTAATGAACCATTATCATCAAGAACAATAGAGGCATCATCAAGATTATAAGAGGAATTTTCAGATTCAGCAGAAGTACCAGCATGTGAAGCTTGTGGTGGTGAAACAAGTTGACTAATCACAGATGGTCAATCAAGAGCAGCAGAGGTACTCAGAGTTGTACCTTTTCTTGTAGTGGATGGTAATATGGCGACCTTAGCATCGCGAGGTTTACCCATGATGGAGGATTTGCAGCGAACAATATCAATTCAGGTGAACTTGCAAATAAAGCTATGCTCCCCGGCAACGGCGCCAGAAAATAGTCTTAATGACCCACAATTATAGGGGATCGCAACAGTCTTCGAGGGAAGTAAAACCCAATTTATTGATTCGACATAAGGGGAGCCAAAGAATATTTGTAAGCCTTAACAACGGAGTTGTCAATTCAGCTGCACCTGGAAACGGACTTGCTCGCAAGAGTTTATCAAGTAGCAACAGTTTTATAGCAGATAGCGTAGTGAAATATAAGCAGACAGTGTAATAAAGACAGCAGTAGTGATTATAGTAAACAACAGGATTAAAATACTCGTAGGCATAGGGATGGATGAACTGGCGCTGCATGGATAAGATAACTCATGTAATAATCAAGACAAGGCATTTGCGTATAATAATAAAACAGTATCCAAGTACTAAATAACCATAGGCATGTGTTCCCTATATAGTCGTACGTGCTCGCAATGAGAAACTTGCACAACATCTTTTGTCCTACCAGCCGGTGGCAGCCGGGCCGCTAGGGAAACTACTGGTAATTAAGGTACTTCTTTTAATAGAGTACCGGAGCAAAGCATTAACACTCCGTGAACACATGTGATCCTCATATCACAGCCTTCCCCTCCGGTTGTCCCAATTTCTGTCACTTTGGGGCCTCGGGCTCCGGACAACAATATGTGTATACAACTTGCAGGTAAGATCATAAAACAATGAATATCATCATGAATCAATAACATGTTCAGATCTGAAATCATGGCACTCGGGCCCTAGTGACAAGCATTAAGCATAACAAGTTGCAACAATATCATAAAAGTACCAACAACGGATACTAGGCACCATGCCCTAACAATCTTATGGCTATTACATGAACAATCTCATCCAATCCCTACCATATCCTTCAGCCTACAGCGGAGATTTACTCACACATGGATGGGGGAAACATGGATGGTCAATGGAGAGGCGTCGGTGGTGATGATGGCGACGATCTCCTCCAATTCCCCGTCCCGGCAGGGTGCCAGAACGGAGTTTCTGATCCCGAGATTGAGTTTCGCGATGGCGGCGGAGTTCTGGATGTCTTCTGGCAAATTGGTCGAACCCCCGTGCGTTTTTAGGTCAAGGGCTTTAAGTAGTCCAGAGGGGAGCGTCGGGGGCTGGCCGATGCGGCGTCACCATAGGGCGGCGCGGCCCAGGGGCCCACCGCGTCGCCATATGGTGTGCGCACCTCGTGGCCCCCCTCCGTCTCATCTTCTGGCTCCGTAAGTCTTCTGTGAAAATAGGCCCATTGCAATTATTTTCGGGGATTTTCCTGAAAGTTGATTTTCTACACAAAAATAAGACACCAGGGCAATTCTGCTGAAAACAGCGTTAGTCCGTGTTAGTTGTATCCAAAATACACAAATTAGAGGCAAAACAATAGCAAAAGTGTTCGGGAAAGTAGATACATTTTGGACGTATCATGTCTCAACTCCCTGTCTGTCTTACGGTCCTCTTTGTGCCATCGCAACAACTTGGCATGCTCTTTGTTCCTCACGTGCCTCTTCTTCACCTTCCCCTTCACCTTCCCCTTCTGCTTCCCCTCCTTCAGCATCCTCCATGAAAGTATCACCGAAATGATCAGGATAGTTTTCATCATCCCCTTCTTCATTTTCTTCCATTCTAACCCCTTTTTCTTCATGCTTGGTCCAACAATTATAGCTTGGCATGAAACCGTGCCGAAGCAGGTGCACGTGAACGATTCTTGAGGAAGAGTAACCCTTTTGATTCTTACAGGTAGCACATGGACATATAACAAAACCCCCCTGCTTGTTCGCATTAGCCACAGCGAGGAAATCATTCAAACCCGTAATGAACTCGTAACAGAGTCGGTTACCGTACATCCATTGCCGATTCATCTGCATTATTATTATATAAAGTATATAATTAACCATCATGCATTTGTTAAACTAACTAGCTAGAAATAGTAGAAATTGAACTATGAACTACACACATGCATATTTATCAATGACACATGAAAGATTCAAGCTGCTAACCGCGATCGAGGAGGAAAAATAAATGAGAAAGCTTAAGTGTGGCTCGAACACTTCATATCATGTTTGTTTTATGTGAACACAAGTGGCATCATGCTCTCGGGCATTTCATCGAACACCTCTTGTGCATAAGAGGAGAAAAGCCAAACCCACCACCCCTTGTGAATAGAAGTGGACCACCAAATGGCTCACACACACAAGCCAAGTGTGGTGCAGCAGTATTTATAGTGGTGGGCCTTTAGTCCTGGTTGGCCTGGCTAACCGCGACTAAAGTTTCTCGGACCAGGCCTGAGCACCTTTAGTCGTGGTTGGCCAGACCAACTGGGACTAAAGGTCCGCCCGTACACCAGCTGTCGATCGAGGCCGTTGGGCCCAGAGCTTGAGTCGCGGTTCCCCTGCAGAAGCGGGACTAAAGACCCCATTAGTCCCGAGCCAAAATGTTTGGAGACTAATGGGGTGGTATGGAAGCCTCTTTTCTACTAGTGCGTATTTTACAAATACCTTTACATCAGCAAGGGTTTGGTGATTTTATTGCTTGGGGATTCACAAAACATGGCCGGTATACCGTGCGGTCGGGTTATCATATGCAATGGCGACATCCGTTTGGCACACGCCAGTTCACGCTACCTGGCTCTTCGGCCAATAACCCCGTTTGGAAGATCCTATGGAAATTACAAATCCCAAGCAAAATAAAAATATTCATCTGGAGAGCACTCCATGTTATCATTCCTCTGAAATGTGTTATGGCGAATCGACATATTGGCAACTCAAGTGAATGCTCAATCTGTAAACAAGGACCTGAGGACATACAACATCTCTTATTTATGTGTCCAACGGCTCAAGATCTTTGGACTCAATTGGGTTTACAAGATGTCATTAGTGAGGCAACTTTGGTGTATCGATCTGGCTCGACCACGCTGGAAGTTCTTTTGCGTCGATAAGATAATGATTATATGGGCTTTGATCATGTAGGGCTCAAGCAGGTTATTGCCATAACGAGCTGGTATTTATGGTGGATGAGAAGACGGCGTACTCATGACGAAGTTGTTCCACCGATCTTCAAGTGCAAGATGTCCATTCTAGGAATTGCGGCAAATGCAGCGAAGGCTGCCCATCCTGTAGTCGAGGAAGTGAAGTGGAAGAAACCTGAGACGAGGCAGGTAAAGATTAACGTCGATGCTACCTTCCATGCAGATAGTTTCTCTGGAGCAGTCGGGGCCGTGGCTAGGAACTATCATGGCCAGTTCGTTGCGGCAGCTTGCAAATTCTTACCGCATGTGGTGTTTGCATCGATGACGGAAGCGCTGGCAATGAAAGAAGGCCTTAACCTGGCTATAAAACTGGGGTGCAATTCAATTGTAGCTCAAGGCGATTCCCTGGAGACTATCAATGCTTGTTCGGGTGAAGATACATGGTGGATGGAATCCGTTGCGATTTATGCGGACTATGTGGATGCTACTACTATCATTGGAAATGTCACCTATCAATTTTGCCCAAGAGAAGCCAACAAGATTGCTGATGATATAGCTAGATTTTGCTTTCAAAACAAGATCACTTGTACCTGGGACGATGACCCCCTAGCTTTCTTTTAAACTCGCTTGTAAATGATGTAAATGTTTTGTGATCGCAACAACAAGTTTCAGACGCACTCTTTTCCTTACCAGGGTACCTAAGGGGATTAGAAGATTTTTAATAAGACCGGCTTGCTGCTTGCTTAATATAATGATCGTTTACTTCAAAAAAAAAAGTCCGGATCGATCACCCAAGAAGCCGGACCAATCAAGCAGGACCGATGCAGTTTCTTTCCGATACGTATAAGGAGGCAGAGATCGAGAAGCCTACATACATACTCCAAGCTCCCAAGTGGAAGGGGGTCTATCTTCTTCGATTAGTGTACTACCTAAATTGACCTCCCTTCGCAGAATACTCCGCAAGGTGCGTAGAGTCAATAAGGTGGCCGTCAAGTGGAAGAATATCAATATCAATGGAAGATATGATCGGGTATTCGGCGCACGATATCTCGATGGCGTTTCTCAGGGACGTTCCCCTGTCGAATCAAGACGAGAAGGAGGACATGATCCGCTTCGACTTGGAAGTATGCTTGTTCTGCGAGCAGATCTGCAAGGAGATGAAGAAACTACTCAGTTCGTTCCCAACAAGCAGAGAAGAAGAGAAGCAGCATCAAATCACGGTATTGCAGTCGGTATCAGATGCCATCAGTCGATTCTGTGTTGCCCATGGCCAGCCAGCCACAGAGTTGGAGGAAGGTCATCAAGCTACCATGCCGTTGGTTGGAGAGTTGAAAACAGATTCAGATGAAGGCCATGCAGCAACGGAGTTGGACACGGAGGATGACTCCATGGACTCGGAGGAGAAGGAGCAGGAGAGCAGCGACAGCTTGAAAGTCGAGGAAAAAGGCATGGACAAAATCGACGCTGTGTCGGATGGAGCCACGGAGACTGAGGAGGCGCCGTGGTTCGACATCTACGACAAAGGGAAGTCCGTCACCGAGATGCAGGAAAAGGGGTTCGCTGCCTATCGCCGGTCCTGGGAACGCGAATGGGGCGAGGACCGCAACAGCTTCGAAAACCTTTGTACGTAATCATGCATGCAAAGCTATTACTAATCTGCTTTTCTTTGCTTTTGTTCTTCTACGTCTGAATTAGTATGGCCACTCTTCTAACACAAAATTTCCTTGTTTTGCTGACTGCGTGCAGCGTTATTCAGTCCCATGATGTTTACACACTGTAGCTCGGCGGGTGCCGTAGTTGGGAGAACCTTCCAGGTTTATTCTGTCAAAATCGCAGAAATAAAAGGTATTCAGTGGCCACTCAAGGTGTATGGGGTGGTTGCGGCGCGGGATGATGTGGATAAGCATCGGAACCCTCTCTTCCTTCGTTCAAGGGACAACTACCAAATCGTGCATCAAAAGGTACTGCAAGCACACAGTTTTTATTTCGATTCATTCCCTTTTGTGCTTCCACAATACGGTATTTCTGATTAGCTACTGTCAAATACTATACAATGATGATGATGATTGCAGGATCCTTTCCTGCAATTGACTGGACCATGTCGTGCAATCGTGTCTGAAGAACCCGTTGAAATCGAGGTTCGGTTAAGAGTTAACCGTGGGAATAAGTCCGATGACAGGCCATTGATCAGCGACGTGTACTACTACAATACTGACTACGCTCATCTCTTGGGCTCTAGTGATGTGGTTGAAAACCACCTTTGCAAGATAGAGTTATCGTATCAGCAACTCAACCAATCAGTCCAGGCTACTTTCTTGGGTTTCGATGTCGGGGAGCCGTCGCCTTTTGAGTATGGAGTTAGAGTTGTCTGCTCCCCACTATCTCAGGGCAGCATTGAACATGTCACTACTGATCATGGGCAAGTTGTGTTGTTTGATTCCAGATACGGAGAAATGACAATGGGCAAATGTGCCTACCTCAATCTGTCGAGGCATGTTGTGTCTGTTGAATTGCAAGGAAAGCTGGGAGTTCTCATAGAGGCTTATGCACCATCTGGTGGCATTGCTGCACGTGGCAGCGTCTTCATCAGACCCAAAAAATGCCACACGAGTCAACATACATGTGACATTGGTGGTTCTGATGTGAAGTTTACGGTTGCATGGTCTCTCCTTCTTGCGGACAAGACACTTTGGTTGATGAATGGATACTTTGATCCGTGCGAAGACCTTCCACCATTTGATCCCTCTTTATTGGAGAAGCTTGGGATATCCGTGTAAATGGATTTCCAGGTTGCATTTTTCTCAATAGATGATGCTTTATTGATTAACTAGCACCGCGGCCCTCGAAAATGCGAGGGGATCATCTTGAGCTTATTGGGAGGGTTGAAAATTACATCATTATACCTTATTTTATATTAATTTAGTGGAATAACATGTTTTATTATCAGATTTAGTTAGCAAAAGACTATTTTTCAGCTAGTTTGGCTTTGTTAGATAATAACCTAGGTAGTTAGAGTGAAATAACTTGTAAAGGATTTTTATTAAGCCAAATTTAAATCAAAGTAAATTACTATGTAAACTACCAAAAACATTTTGGAAAAATTATATTGCAATGCACATAAAATATCTCGGTGAACCATACACACAGTTTGACATCATATTTAACTCACATCTATGCTAAATTTAATCAATTGTTCTTTGCTTTGAAAAATCGTGATGCATGTTAGCAATTTATATTTAGAACATATTTAATTGTACTTTTTATTAGGTCTTGACTGAACACTTTAATTCCATGTGAATCACATTAGTTTACACGAATATTTTGAACTATTAATATCGTTTTAAGACACTTTCAGGTGTTGTCCTCGCATTTGCGAGGGTCACTTTCCTAGTTTTTCTAATATGAAAATAAAAATCCAGCATGGACAGACAAAATATTTTTGAACATAACTAATTGAACTTTTTTTGTGAGGTTTTGACTGAACATGTTGATTCCATGCGGATCACATTAATTTACACACGAATATATGCTACACCGAAAGAACTTGATTATTCTGAAGATTACTACAAAGAATAGATTGGACCGCACAACATATCGAGCATGCATTTGCACCGCATGCCACTAACCTGGCTCGCCGAAAGCCCATCGACCATACATCCGGCGATCCTTGCCCATCCTGGTAGCTACATTGTCTCTCTCGGAATTTTTGTAGTCAGAGTCATCAGATGAATCAGACGACATTGCTGGTGCATGCTAAGAGGCTCCATCTTCGAGTATGATAGGTGTCGTGTCGACTTGATCGGGGTGGTCGCCAATATGCCCTGAAGAAGGCGTCGTGTGTGTGTTCACAACATATCGGGTGAGCGTATGTAACAACACTAACGGGCCCTATCCCGGATAGTCGGAGGCCCATCGACACTACAACTGGCGACCCTGGACTAGTCTTGCCAATTCCATTGTCTTCATTGGGGTCATCACAGTCGGAGTTATTTGAGATATTAGAAGACTTCGTGGTTGTAACCTCAAAGGCTCCGTCTGCATTGTCTTTCTCGAGATCGTTGAAGTTGGAGTTACCGTATATTGCTTTTAGTATTTAATAAATAAATAGATAATAGATATACAAGTGGGTGACTCACCTAGATCCTGATGTCTCGCCGTCGACGGCACTGGACAAATCTTTGAATCACGCGGCAATCCATCCAGATTATTTTTTGATTATTCTTTTGTAAGGTTGTGTAGAATCAAGTTATTTTCTGTTATGTCCACCGCGCACACGAATATTAGAAATTTGCAACCATGCATGAGGGGCTAAGGTTCCTGCCTTTTCACGTGAGATAAGATACTGAATCATTTTTTTCTACCAAATAACAAACATGGGTCCACCAACGAGACAGTTTGGTACATCTAAAACAATATATTGTTGAATGTAGATGGGCTGCAGCCTAGTAAGGCAGCCCATATAGTCTACAATTCCTGAAATCTCAAGGCCCATCACGTTGGCAGCTTGGGACAGCATTGGGGGACAAAGTTTAGTCCCACATTGCTAGTTGGGAGAGAGTTGGAGTGGTATATAAGGGCTGTTGTTCTAGTCATTTCAAGAGATGGCAGAGTAAGACCCTCTTGTGGCTCACTTCTATGGGCGTGCACCGAGTTGCGGAAGGTACTCCCAGAGGTCCGCTTACTCCTGACGAGGATAAAGCGTTCGGGGATGACACCGTAATCTTTGTGGGTGCCGTGCTAAGTGTGCTTGGAGACAAGTTGGTTGATGCTTATCTGCACATACGAAATGGGAAGGAACTGTGGGATGCACTGGACGCTAAGTTTGGTGCTGCCGATGCCGTTGGAGACAAGTTGGTTGATGCTTATCTGCACATACGAAATGGGAAGGAACTGTGGGATGCACTGGACGCTAAGTTTGGTGCTGCCGATGCCGGAGGTGAACTGTATGCTATGGAGCAGTTCAATGACTACGGAATGGTTGAGAACCGATCCGTAGTAGAACGAGGCTCATGAGATACAGATCATGGCAAAGGAACTCGAGCTCCTCAAGTGTGTGCTACCGGACAAGTTTGTCGCGGGATGCATTGTCGCTAAGCTTCCCCCTTCATGGAGGAACTTTGCCACTTCTCTCAAACATCAGAGGCATGAGTTTTCTGTTGAGAATATCATGGGCTCTCTGGATGTCGAGGAGAAGGCGAGGGCAAAAGACAAACACACTGGAGGAACCGAGGGACGTTCTGCTGCCAATATGGTGCAGAAAAATGCCCACAAGTCCAAGGGAAAGAACAAGGGAGTCTCCCAGACTACCAACTTCAAGAAGAAGGGGAAAACGGAGAAGAAAGATCCTTGCTGGGTATGTGGCGAGACTGGCCATTGGGCTAATCGTTGTCCACAACGCAAAGGAAAGAAATGTCGAGCTGGACAGAACTCAAATTCTGTCGGCATGGTCATTGGCAACACGAGAGGAAGGAACTACGGGGTATGGTAATATGTTACCTCATTGTTCTTTCGGTGTTTCAGCCCACGAGAATGGTGGGTTGATACAGGTGCTAATGTTCATGTGTGTGCTGACATCTCCATGTTTACCTCTTATCAGGCCCGAGGTTCCTCAGTAATGATGGGGAATGGGTTACATGCTACTGTTCGTGGTGTTGGCACGGTAGATCCGAAGTTTACTTTGGGAAAGATCGTGCAACCGAAGAACATGCTTGCATGTCCCTTCTATCAAGAAGAATCTCGTTAGTGGCTCCCGTCTTATGAAAGATGGGTTTAAGTTGGTGTTTGAGTCCAATAAAGTTGTACTTGTCTAAGTATGGAACTTTTGTTGGAAAGGGATATGAATGTGAGGGAATGTTGCGTTTCTCTCTAGAAGACTTCTGTGATAATGTTGTGAACCATGTAAGCACTAGTGTTAATGAAACTAATGTTTGGCATTCACGACTTTGTCATGTTAATTTCGGTTGTATGACGCGGCTTGCTGATATGAGTTTAATTCCTAAATTCACCTTGGTCAAAGGCTCTAAGTGCCATGCTTGTGTGCAAGCAAAGCAGCCTCGCAAGCCTCACAAGCCTGCGAAGGAAAGAAACTTGGCACCACTAGAGCTCATACATTCAGATCTATGTGAGATGAATGGTGAGTTGACAAAAGGTGGAAAGAAATTTTTCATGACTTTAATTGATGATTCCACTAGGTACTGTTATGTGTATCTCCTCAAAACTAAAGATGAGGCTCTTGATTTCTTTAAAATCTATAAGGCTGAAGTTGAAAATCAACTTGAAAGAAAGATAAAAAGGGTTCGGTCCGATCGTGGTGGAGAGTACTTTTCTAACGAGTTCAATTTATTCTGTGCGGAACATGGTATAATCCATGAGAGGACGCCTCCCAATTCCCCACAATCCAATGGGATTGCTGAAAGGAAAAACCGTACTCTAACAGATTTGGTTAACGCCATGTTAGACGTGTCGGGTTTATCCAAGGAATGGTGGGGGAGGCTATATTGACTTCGTGTCATGTCCTAAACCGTGTTCCAACCAAGAATAAAGAGATTACCCCTTATGAGGAATGGGAAAAGAAAAGACCAATACTCTCCTACCTACGAACTTGGGGCTGTTTGGCAAAAGTGAATTTGCCAATCACCAAAAAGCGAAAGCTTGGACCAAAAACCGTTGATTGTGTCTTTCTTGGCTATGCTGCCCATAACATTGCTTATAGATTTCTTGTGGTGAAATCTCGAGTGGACGACATGAATGTTGGTACCATCTTTGAATCAAGAGATGCTACATTCTTTGAGGATATATTTCCTATGAGAGATATGCATGGCATGTCTAGTTGGGAATCTGATCCAATACATGAAACTCCTATGGAGTCTGATGAGGAATCTGATGATGAGAGTTCAGATTCCGATGAAGATGACAATGAAGCTCCCACAAGGAGTAAGAGACAAAGGACTCGCAAAGTCTTTTGGTAATGATTTCATTGTGTATCTTGTGGATGATACTCCCACTACCATTTCGAAGCCCTCGCATCTCCCGATGCGGACTCATCGGAAGGAAGCGGTTCAAAGCGAGATGGATTCCATCTTAGCTAATGGAACGTGGGAGTTATCAGAGCGTCCTTATGGGTGCAAACCTGTAGGATGTAAATGGGTATTTAAGAAGAAGCTTCGAGCTGATGGTACTATTGAGAAGTACAAAGCTAGTCTTGTAGCCAAAGGCTATACCCAAAAGGAAGGCGAAGACTTCTTCGATACTTACTCACCTGTGGCGAGATTGACCACCATTCGAGTACTACTGTCATTGGCTGCCTCACACGGTCTTCTCGTTCATCAAATGGACGTTAAGACGGCTTTCCTAAATGGAGAGTTGGACGAGGAAATTTACATGGAACAGCTCGATGGTTTTGTACTACAAGGTCAAGAAAGAAAGGTGTGTAAATTAAAGAAATCTTTGTATGGGCTTAAACAAGCACCCAAACAATGGCATGAGAAGTTTGAAAGAACTTTGACATCTGTGGGCTTTGTTGTCAACGAAGCTGACAAATGTGTGTACTACCGCCATGGTGGGGGTGAGGGAGTTGTCCTATGCTTGTATGTGGATGACATACTAATTTTTGGGACAAGTCTCAAAGTGATCGAGGAGGTAAAAACCTTCTTATCTCAGTGTTTCGAGATGAAAGATCTTGGGGAAGCTGATGTTATATTGAACATCAAGCTATTGAGAGATGAGAATAATGGGATTACACTTGTGCAATCTCATTATGTTGAGAAGGTGTTGAGCAGATTTGGATATGCTGATTGCAAATCTTCTCTCACACCTTATGATCCTAGTGTCTTGCTTCGAAAGAATGAAAAGGCAACTAAAGATCAATTGAGATACTCTCAAATCATTGGTTCACTCATGTATTTAGCTTGCGCTACGAGGCTCGATATCTCGTTTGCCGTGTGCAAACTTAGCCGGTTTGTGGCCAACCCGGGAGATAATCATTGGCATGCTCTTGAGAGAGTGATGCGCTATCTAAAGGGAACCATGAGTTATGGAATTCATTATACCGGGTATCCAAGAGGACTTGAAGGGTATAGTGATTCCAATTGGATTTACGATGCTAAAATGAAAGCCACAAGTGGATATGTTTTCACTCTTGGTGGTGGCGCTGTTTCTCGGAAGTCTTGCAAGCGGACCATCTTAACGAGGTCAACTATGGAAGCGGAACTCACGAGCATTAGATACAGCCTACTGTCGAAGCGGAATGGCTTCGTGAGCTCTTGATGGACTTGCCTATGGTTGAAAAACCAATACCGGCTATCCTCATGAACTGTGATAATCAAACTGTGATTGTCAAAGTGAAAAGTTCTAAGGATAATATGAAAAGTTCTAAACATATCAAGAGGAGATTGAAGTCTGTCAGAAAACTGAAGAACTCCGGAGTGATAGCATTGGATTATGTCCAAAGTGCTAAAAATCTGGCAGATCCTTTCACAAAAGGACTATCAAGAAATATGATAGACCTTGCATCGATGGAGATGGGTTTGAGACCCACTTGAGTTGCCGAGGGGTAACCCAACCTATGTGATCGGAAATTCCGTGAAGTAGGACCCGGGAAAACAAACCGGAGTAACCGAGTTGAGAGAAAATTTAATACTCCCACTCCGCCGTGCATGCAATTCTCTCATAGTTACTGTAAGGCAGGTTGACGATGTCTTAATGTGTTCTGAGCGGCTCTTAATGAGCGAAGACGCTGTCCTACAGGGCGATCTTTTGAAGAACACACCTATATGAGTGACACTACTGGTCATAGTGTGGGAGATTTGGGTGAATCTCTAGTAAGCTCATGAAGGGCCAAGGAGTATGACTCATAAGCTCCACCCGAGGGGAAGGCTAAGGTAGCCTAGTACCGTGCCGGCATTGAGCGAAACTTGCTGCACAAAGACTGACAATTCAAGGCATAGTCCATTGTTCAGTTGTAGTCAAGCGTAGCACCTTGCCTAAGTGGAAGTTCAACTTAACGGTCTCCACCGAAGTGCGGGTATATTAAACGAGTGAATGGAACTAATGTGTCATCTGATGTGCATATGAGATCTGGTGGGGGATTGTTGAATGTAGATGGGCTGCAGCCTAGTAAGGCAGCCCATATAGTCTACAATTCCTGAAATCTCAAGGCCCATCACGTTGGCAGCTTGGGACAGCATTGGGGGACAAAGTTTAGTCCCACATTGCTAGTTGGGAGAGAGTTGGAGTGGTATATAAGGGCTGCTGTTCTAGTCATTCCAAGTGAGTGAGAATAGAAGAAGCCCTCGCGCACTCCTCCTCCTCCGCCCGCCCGTCTCGGCTCGGCACGGCACGTCACGACACGTCACGCACGCATGCACGTCGCGTTTCGTGACTCGAGTTCGAGTTCGAGACACACTCAAGGAAGCCTAAATTTTTGCTTGGTGCACCAACTGTGTTGGGTACGTGTCGACCTGCATGTGCATGCTCGCCGCGTGTCCCTGGCTTTCTACGCGTGTCAATGCGGTCGGGGCGGCTCTCCTCCCAGGCTATACAAGGAGACCGATCAGATCTGGAGAATAGTGCTCTTAGATCTCTCTCTCTCGCGAAGTTCCTTTTGTTGTGCTACTCTCTAGTCTTCCCCATCCCGGCGACTGCGTGCACAGCCGTCCGGGAGAGCAGGCCTCCGAAACCCCGTCCGTTGAGATCCTGCACCGGGAGACGGGCGATAAGGTTTTTGGGGAGCGTCTCGGCGCGACTGCTCGCTGCTGTTCGTCTTCTTCATCGACGGTTCGACTGCTTCATCGACAGATCCGTCTACACCATGGGCGACATCAACAACTCCCATGGTGGTGCTGCTGCTGCTGCTGGTGCGACCTTCCCGGTCGTGATGTACGTGCTTTTACTCTCCTACCTTGCACTGCTACTTATTCCATATTCAGATCTGATGCATGTGCTTAGTCTGATGTGTATGGTTAAGTATGCTTGTGCATCTGTAATCTTGCTTTCGGTAATTAAACTCACATGGAAATTGCCTAATAATCCAACATATATGTATGTATATATTACGTAAAGGCGTGAAATTGTAGCCATAAATTTTAGATCTAACTGTTAAAATAATTAGAATGATGTGGTTTAACGTGGCGTCTCTATTTTAAAACCATGTATTGTGCTTTTAGTATATATTTTTTTGCGGGTATCTTTTAGTATATAATAGATAGAGTTTTTAGGTGGTTAAGTTATTATTTGTATATAGTGTTATGTTTCTATATCACTAATATTGTTATTTTTGTGCAACGGACTACACTCTACTGTTAGGCCATCTGAACATTGTGATATATATTTGTACGTTATTGTTTACCACTTGTTGTTCTTACTCTTGAGCAGTGTTTTCGTTACAATTCGATTGTCGTACCACCCCTAGAAAATAGGCTTACAGGGCAAAAAATCACATTTTTTTAATTTTTTTGATTTTTAATGAGAACCCTCCGTAAATGACCATACCAAGTAATTTACATTCAAATTTTGTATTTCAAATTCGTTCGGTTATGGGGCAGGGTTGGCGACTCTGATATTGTGTATTGGCGTCTTCTGAATGTGACTGTGTCCTGAAAAGATGGATTTGTTCCATTTTGAATAAGGAGATTTCTAGTAGCGATCTAGCTTGGCATATATAACTACCCTTTAACACCTACGATGTTGTTGTGTGCTTTTTTTAAACATAATGCGAAGGTCTGGCTTTATATATAAAGCCATATCGCAACTAAAGTAGCAATATGAATATAAAACACGACACACGGCTTCCTCAAGCCCCACACCACCATCTGAGTCAACGAACAACAGCAACAGCACCCAACACAGGATCCTACATATTTTCCAACATGGCTAGCACAAATGAGACAAAGCAAAGATACATCAGCTTCCGCTGCTCCCGGGTCTCAGGTTCCTACTCTCATTCTCGTCTGCAGGCTCCTAACCTCGCCCATCACAACGTCCAGCATCCCTCGATCTCTTGACTTGATGAGGACCCTCCATCTCTGCATATATGTGAACATATGGAAGAACACGTCAGCGGGGTTGTTGATAAGTTTCCCTTCCATTGCTAGTTTGTTCCTAATGTTCCAAAGCGCCCAACATTGAGTCGCAAAGGTGAACCAAGCTAGCCTACGTAAGGATCCCAACAGATTCTGGACGAGACCAATGAACTGTCCAGCCCCTGCTGGATTCCAATTGCAATAAAAAAGCTCCCTAGCTCCCGTCCACATCAGTTTCGCAAGATGACAAGAGAAGAAGATGTGGTTGCAGTTCTCCTGCTCCCCGCAGAGTGCACAAGCACCATTAGTAGGACCATGCCATTTGGCCACCTGAAACCCAGATGGCAATCTGCTCCTAATGAGTTGCCACAAGAATACCTTGATCCTCGGTGGTACCTTCGTCTTCCAGATCTCCTTGAAGTGAGTTACTACCGCTCCTTGCGTTAGCCGCCCATAGATGGACCTGGTAGAGAATTCTCCCGATGCCTCCAGGGACCATTTCTGTTGTGGGTATACTTCATGGGTGTACCATCGACAGTGCCAAGATCCGGCAAGCCCGGGTGGCCCATGGACGGTGATGAGGCATGTGGCTCATCGGGCGGCCCAGTTGCTGTTGATCATGGAGGATGAAGTCCGGCCCAGGATCAGTAAGCCGGATCCGCACCGACATTCGGAGGAACCCGGATCCGTGGAGGCCCACGAGGAACCCGGATCCAGTACGACGTATATGGGAGGCGGATCCGTGACGTGCACGGCAAGATATTGTACCGTAGTTAGGCTATCTGTAATCCGGCTATGACTCTCCGTGTAAACCCTAGATCCGTGCATCTTTATAAGCCGGATCCTGGGAGCCCTAGAGGGACAACCACAACTCATTGTAACATCGCGAAAGCGCCCAGATAATTCCAGACAAGCAGCAGTAGGCCCTGTCATCGTGCATGTGTTCTGAAGCTGGGTAAATCGCGTACCACCATCCCGTGTGCACTCCGCCCTATGGCCCCTACTTCTTCTCCCCCTCGTGAGGATCCCTCCTTCGAGGTACCGTCGATTAGGCAACGACGAGCTTGGCGCCCACCGTGGGGTCCGAGTGCGTACGGAGGCCGGAACCGGGAGGGTTCCGCCATGGGAAGCTACGACAACACCATCGCTGTGGGGCGTGTCCTTTACGCCGGAAATCTGCCGATCGTCCCTCCGGATGAGTGTTGGATTCCGGTTAAAACCGACCCCGTCAAGCTCTCCATCGTCCCAGTTGGCGGCATACACATCTTCATCGGGGAAACCGTCGATTCCGATGGAAACCCACTGGTAAGTAGCGCTGACGCGACCGCCGCTGAGCGGGACGCTGTCGCGAAAATCCGATCTGAGACGCAGGAACTTCCAAGCGAAGATTCCGCCTTAGATCTGAAAAAATCAAAACCCACCCAATCCGCCCCTGAGCAGGAAATAAAGGTGGAAGACCAATGCAGATCCGCCTGGGTCTCCCAGGTGTTAGAGAAGCAAAGGTGTCACTTCGTGCACTTCTTGGCCCATACCGCCGGAACCGCCCCTCAAGAAGCCGGAGCTGGTCCCGAGCAGGTCGAGGCCCGGAAAACAACGCTGCTCCCGGATCAGCAAGAGGCTGTCGGAGAAAGCGGAGATCCGGTTGAAGAGTCGATTTTGGGCAACCTAAGCCCAATTTCCGGAGATACCCAATCCATGGACACTGAAGAGTTCGATCGCAAGGTGAGGGAATATGGATACGGTGATCAGCCTGAAGTTGACTCCGCCCAGCCGAAGCAGGTACTTGCGACTGTAGCGGCGCTGGGAGAACATGGATCAGAAGAGGCAGGCACCCAATCCGACCCCCAGCCATCCCACCAGGGATCTCCAATGTCGCGGGAGCCGCCCCGCAAGGATTCTTCGTCGGAGGACCTCCTGTCGCCTGAAGAGATGGTCGCACAAGCAGGCATGGATGCGGTTTATCGCTCGGACATTCTTAACAAACCCATCACTCCCGAAGACGTAGAAGCATTAGAAGCTAAGAGACTGGAGCTACTGGCCACAGCCAAAAAGTTTAAGCACACCGCAGCCGCCATGCTGGAGGAAAGAAAGCACGCCGCAGTTTATGTGGAAGACTTCATCCAGCGCGAGCAGGAGGTGGACGAAGGACTGACAAAGGTCAAGGAACTCCGAAAGCATTGGGAGGACAAGATCGTTGAAGCTCATCATGAGGTCGAAAAGGCCCGGTGGGAGTTGATAGCTCCTCGCAGGATCACCTTCGCAACTCCAACAGAGCAGCAGCCGTTCGCAACCCCAAAGGACAATATGACGAAGGCTGCAGAGATCTTGAAGAAAAAGAACGAGGAGATCGACATCGACTACGTTCGCACGCTCGTCGCTTCAGCAATGATGCAGCTGAGCAAGGTAGACACTTCGCGCAAGTTGGAATCTAACCCGGAGCATTGCGTCTCCACTGCGCAGAAGGACGCCCACGACAATCGCCATCGAGATGACGAATCGCGAACAGGATCTTCGGAACGCAGAAGGAAAGGCAGAGAACACCCAAATCCGATCCCCGTACCATCAAAGACGCCTCCGTCGGATCCGAGAAAGGGAAAGGATGCAATGTACTCTGGACGGGACAAGTACCGCAACCCCTCTCCTCCGCCTAATGGTTACCCGCGTCCCCCTCGCCGCTGTAGTCCAGCCGGAAACACCAGGCCTCATGGGCAGGGTGGAATTGTTATCCGCGACAACGTGCTGCCTTCAAGAAACAGAAACAGGGAGCGCACGCCGGAACCTCGCAGGAATCAGAACAACGATCGCGAACCCGAGCCTAGGAGGAGTCAGGATGAGGAGCGCGATCCGGAACCTCGCCGGAGCCGGAACGACCAGGGCAGCCAGCGCCACGGCGAAGTCAGCCACAGGAGCCGGAGCCAGCACCGGGAAGGCCGGGGAGAATCTGAAGGCGGAAGCAAGAAGTCGGATCGACCCCCTCGCAGGTCTCCCTCACCACCACCTAGAGGTGGCGGCGGAGGTGGAGGCGGAGGCGGTGGCCGGAGATCTCGCTCTCGCTCACAGTCCCCTCGCCACCGCTCGCGCGACGCTCGGGAACGCCTCAACGAATACAGAACCGACTACATCGGTCCAAAGTGCTTTGGCGGGATGATTCGAGAGGAACCAAAGCCAAGGATGAACCTCAAGCTACCCGGAAACCTGAAGCATTATGATGGCAACGAGAGGCCGGATACCTGGATTGAGGACTACTATAATGCAGTAACCTTTGCCGGAGGAACTCCTAATATCGCCTGCCGCATGCTCCGATTGTACCTTGTAGGTCCAGCCCGGATCCGGCTCAGCGACCTCGAGAAGAACTCCATCTTTTGCTGGTTTGACCTGAAGACCGCTTTCGAGAAACACTTCAGAGGCACCTACAAAAGACCTGCCACGGCAAGCGACTTACAAGCTTGTATCCAGAAGAAGGGAGAATCCTCAAGAAACTTCCTCACGCGATGGTTGGCATGCAGGAACGAGTGCGAAAACGTCGACCACACCACTGCCATGTACGCCTTCATTGGTGGACTGCAAAGAGGAGGATTGCTGAGGCATAAGCTCACTTGTTTGGCTAACGCAAATAAACTGACTTTGGATGAAATGATCTCCATTGCCAGTGATCACACTGCCGCCGATGATGACGCTGGCGGTGATCTCGCAGCTACAACAATCCCCCTACATCAACAAAAGAAGAACCGTGATAACGGCAACAGCAGCAGCCATAAACGCAAAAACCCTGATGACCAAAAGAGTGGCGGATCCGACATGGTCGCCATGGCGTTCCAACGCGGAGGTTCAGGAGGCGGAAGAGGACGCGGCCGTGGAGTCGGAGCCGGCAGGGGTCAGCAGCATGGCACTAAGGTCACAGCTGGCGGATCTCGCGCCCCGCAAACCTACGAGGAGTATAGAGACATGCCCTGCCTGGCCCACCTGGATCCGGTTACAGGGAAGTCCACTCACACCAACCGCAACTGCAAGTGGGTCAATGATCTAAAGAACGACCCGGAAGCAGGATACAAGCGAGCCCGGAAGCACCGCCCTCGTGGCAAAGGAGGCAAGGGCAAGAACAAAGATAAGGAGGAGGACAGTTCCGAGGCGATGGACGAGGATGATAACTCGCCGGATCCCAAAGCCGGATTCGCAAGTAAATCCAACCCCTTCGAGAAAAAGAGCGTGGGGGCTTACCACACCTTCCTCGGAACCCCAACAGTCCGCGCTACAAAGTCAGCTACCCGGATCCCGAACGCCACGAGTTCGGCTGTGCCGCAGTACGTCAGGTGGTCGGAAGTTTCGTGCACATTTGACAGGGAGGATCATCCTGCCATTGTGCCAAAAGAATACTACGCCTTGGTTGTAAGTCCCCGCATAGACGGGTATGATTTCTCCAAGTGCCTCATGGATGGTGGAGCCAGCTTGAACATCATGTACCTGGAGACTCTGGAGCGGATGAACCTCACCAAGGAACAACTCAAACACATCAACACTGAGTTTCACGGCGTGGTTCCGGGTAAGAAGGCAAACTCCCTCGGCAGCATCACACTTCCCGTGGCCTTCGGCGATGTTCACAATTTCCGCGAAGAGAAGATCACGTTTGAAGTTGTGCCCTTTAAGAGCTCCTACCACGTCATCTTCGGCAGGCCCACCTACCACAAGTTCCACGCAAGAGCGTGCTACATCTACAACAAGCTCAAGATTCCGGGTCCTAACGGTATGATTACCATATCCGGAGACTACAAAAAGGCTCATGAGTGCGAGTTGGGCGAAGCCGCTGTCGAGGGTACTCCTCGCCAATGCCCTCCGATAGGGGCTTAGGGTTGACGGAATCCTGTAGGCTGACACGAGACATCGGTTCACAGACAAGCGGGGAGAGCGATTTACCCAGGTTCGGGGCCCTCGATGAGGTAAAACCCTTACGTCCCGCCTCGTCTCGTTCTTGATTATGATGATAATGGGTTACAATGGGGTGCCGAATAGTTCGGCTGAGATCTCGTCGAGATGGCTATTGCTAAGATGCCCTAGCTCTAAGCTTTCTCTGGCTAAGATGGCTAAGATTGATTGTGTCCCTCGGCAGGCCCTCTCCTGGTCTCTATATAGGAGGCCAAGTCTCAAGGGTCCTAACCGAGCACGACTAAGTTTACAGTAAATTAGATCTAATCTTTCCTTGTTCGATCGTTTCTTTGTCTTGCCCGTCAAGGAACCTTCTGGTGCGCCGTCTTGGTGGCCCATCTTGCCTTCAGGTGTCTTCATGGGCCTCCAATTAATCAATACAGGATAGGGTAATGTGGGTTACCCGAAGGGTAGTGCCCACGTCAGTAGCCCCCGAGTGTCTAGCCGAAGATAGTTCGGGTAGAGACTAAAAGCATGTCTTCTCCTGATGTTCTTCTCCTTCATTGTCCTTGTTCATCTTGAATCCGCTCTGTGTCCGTTTTATCGGGTGCGCGTCAGCGCTCCCGATGGGAGTAGCCCCCGAGTCTAGGTACGGATGCTCGCAGTCCGTGCGTAGACTCAAGTTGTACTACTCGAATATTCTCCTCTGCCGATGTTTTCCACAGGTCTTCATAGGTCATTCGATATATTTTTGTTTATGCAAAGGATAATGAGTAACGTGCCCAACTGTTGTTTGGTTAACTGCCGATGGCAAAACAACGTTACCCTACACAGAATCAAGTCCCCGGGCATGATCCTGGAGTTCAAAAAATTTCTATCGGGTGCACGCCGCACTCCCGATGGCAGTAGCCCCCGAGTCTGGGTGCAAGTGCTTGTAACTGAATGCAGACTCAAACCTTCTTCCTTTGACTGTTCATTCTGTCGAGTCTTCATTTTATCGGGTGCGCGTCAGCGCTCCCGATGGGAGTAGCCCCCGAGTCTAGGTACGGATGCTCGCAGTCCGTGCGTAGACTCAAGTTGTTCCACTCGATAACTTTTCATATTTCCTTCGAATGCTTCCAGATCATGACGTCATTGATGACGTATAACTGCTGCAGGCTGATTTGACGGGTTCATCATGACAAGCTAGTCCTAGCCCTGTTTATTCAACGTTTTAGGGTTTGACCGTGTAACGATCGAGGTGGCTCCTCGATTTTCGCACAATCGTGCGCGTAGTGGGCCGTCAGTTCTCTCCCTTCCTTAAGCGCCACGTGCTTTCTCTAACTTCTTCTTAAAATCTCCAAAGGGCAAAAAATTCGCAATCTTCTCCACGGTTCCCGCAGCATCTCCTCATTCTTCCCCTTCTTCCTTCTTTCGCCATTGTTGCGCCGCCGCCACAGTTTCAATCTTCCTTAGATCTCGCGATGGTGAAGAAGAAGAACACCGCCGCCGCTGCTAGCTCCACCAGCGGAGGTGCCGCCGCCAAGTCCTCTCCTCCTCCGAAGGGGAGCGCTCCGAGCGCCCCTCCCCCAGCCCCGGTGCCGCTAGCGCCGTCGGGCTCGATGGCCAAACCCGGGGACTCGGGTAGCTTCAACCGTCACCAAGCGTGACGAAAAGAGGTCCCGAAGCTTAGGATTGATATCCTCCGACGCGGGAGATGTGATCCTTCCAGGTGCGATCTCTCGGCCCGATCCTCCCGTTGGATTTTCCGTGATGTTCTTATCTTTTCTTCATCGAGGCCTTTCGCTCCCCACTCATGGATTCCTCCTCCATCTCTTGCGGACGTATGAAATCCAATTATGGCAACTTACCCCCAACTCGATCCTCCATGTTGCTCGTGTTCATCACCCTTTCCGAGGCGTTTTTGGGTATTGAACCTCATTTCGGGCTATGGAAGAAGATCTTCTATGTGAAAAGATACAGCAGTAGTAATGGGTACTTTGTCACCGGAGGAGTAGGTTTTGTTGCTCGCTCAGAAGTTAATTACTTTAATTTCCCAATGAGAGAGTCCGTGCAAGGATGGAGGTTGAAGTGGTTTTATGTTAAAGATTCCTTGTCACCCGAATGTCGACTTCCCTGCTATGCCGATGTTACTGAAGCCAAGCCCAAGGACTCTTGGAAGAACATCCTCTCTACCGACGAAAGAGCCTTAGCCGAAGAATTGTTTGCCAAATTCCTTCGAATCAAAGAGGCTGACGGCCAAACTATGATTGGTACGGAGGTGGCAGCAGTTTTCCGAAGCGCCGAATCCAGCCGGTCATGGCCGGAGTTCACCCGATGTGGTTATACTCAGGTCCAAAGGATGAGACCGGGATTAATGCTGCCGATCTATCGAAAAAGAGTTGCTTGATGAAGTTCGTCGCCTTACTTCCTTCAACCAGGAAGATTCGATTCCGTTGATCTCTTCTTATGCTCCCTTGACGCTCGATCACCCACCATCAGGGGTATTTTCCTTTCTTCATATCTCTATTATAGTTCCTTGCTTTAGCCAACATGATTACCTTTGTTCTTACTTATCATTTTTCTTTGCCAGATCCCTATGGCTTCCGAAAATACACGTGATTCACTGGATGATACTTCTGAGGGAAGAGGCTCCTCAATCCCCGTAGATTTTCACACCACCGATCAAACAGGTTTAGAAGATGAACATAATTGTCCGATGGATCTTGAAGTTGCCGATGCTGATCTTCCCTCCTCAGTCAATAACGCTTGTATCGCAGACGGATCAGTGCATTATGTCGACACTGATCGTGATACTTTTGTTGATGCAGCTGCGGAGGAGGCCAAGGCTTATCCTGCGAAGAGATCAACCGGCGGCTTTGCCGACGAAGATGATCTCTTCGATATGTAAGCAGTTCCCTTTTGAAAGTTATACTGTGCCTCCTCTTCTTTTCTTTTTTTTTTACTTTTCATACTTCTATCATAATTACAGTCGACTGTTTTACTTTTGCAGCGATGAGGGTTTTATCGAGCCTCCCCCTAAAAAGGCCAAGTCTGACGCCGTTTCGCCGGTCGTGGCGGCTTCCGAAGCTTCAGCTCCTAAGGCTGCCCCCATGCCTCAAGCTTCGACTGCGTCTTCCCTTTCTGAAGGGAAGGATATTTCTCCAACTGCTGCTACTGCGGCTCCTTTTTCTGTAAGTCCTCTTCTGATCTTAATACAGGTTTCTTGGAGCGTGCCTTGTTTAATTGCTTTTCTTTCTTAAGGACCTGCGTGGCGTTATCTCTTCTCTGGAGGTTTTCGCCTCCCGATTCACTTCTTTAGAGGCTGACAAAGTTCGGCTGCAAGAGGAAGTCGAATCTTCCTCCTCAAAACTGGATGGCGCAGTCAAGATAGCTGCCGCAGCTCGCCAAGAGATTGGTTCTCTGAAGGAGGAGCTGGCCAAACTGAAAAGGAAGCTGAAGGAGGAGGAAGCATCCAGGCTGGTAGCTGAGGCCCGAGCAGCCGAAAAGGATGAAGTCCTTCGTCAATCTTCTCTGGCCTTGCTTGGTAATCTCTAACATACTTTCGTCGAGTGATGCTTTTATGGATTTACTTTTTGTCAATGACTGAACTTTTCCCTTTCTTTCTATTGCAGAGGCAGCAAACATTCCAGTCGATGCCTTGGAAAGAGTTCCAAATAAGTCCCCAGCGAACGCTGTGTCAATGATTCTCGCTTCTCACCAGCTTACACAAGAGCTTCTTGTGAAGGGGAAAGGTGCTCTGGCGCGGATGCACTCGATGATTTTCCCCAAGATTAAGCAGGAGAAGACCCTGGGACAGCTAATCGATACCTTCGCGGTTGACACCAAAGAGGTCATCGAGGTATTCAAGCGTACATCGCGTACTTTTGGTGCTCTCCTTGCCTTCCAGCTTATGATGGGTTACGGCTTTAAGGGTGACATCGAGGAAATGACTAAGGGGCTTCCAAAAGGGCAAGACGGGCAGCCTCGTTGATTTGAGCACCTTTAAGGCGTCTCGCTCTTACTTGTGCCCGTCGGCCTCCTTGAACTGGTTGCCTCAAGGAAATCGTCGACTGGTCCTAGTTCATCGACTCAGACTCAGCTTCCTTGATTCTTGTAACAAACTTGTGCCTTGAGCTGATGCAAAACATTGCTCTCCCGCAGAAACTCATGCTTTGTAATAAACTCCGTGCTAGCATTGTTGTTAGCACACTTTTGTTATGATATCGCTTTCTTGCGCTTCTCCCGATGGGAGTTATTTTGGACGTTCGGCTGTACCATATCCATCACTTCTTTATAACCAATACTTTCTGCAGGTCTTCCCAAGTACCCTCGTTTGTAGACGATTCGTCGGGTGCGCTTCCTGAAAGCGATCGGATCCAGCGCATGAGAGACCGGATGACGCAGATGGAGAAGGATTTACGCAGCACTTATGCCTTGGCTGCCATCATTAATAAAAAGAGCGAAATTGCAGCCGTCGTAGAGCGGTACATTCTTGGCGAGCTGCACAAGGCTACCGAAAGTTTAAACTGTAAGTTTCTTGATCCCTTTGGCTGCTTGCTAGCAACTTCTTGTCTGAGTCTTCTATTAATTCTTTTGGCAGTCATAGCATTGAACCCTGCGGAAGAGAACAGGCGGATACACGAGCGGGTGCATGCTTTGACTCAGCTTTCCTCGTCTGAAGAAACTTTCTGGCGGGAGCACTCGAAGGCCTCAACTGTCGTCAAATTTCAGGATCGGGTGCAACAGGTCCACCAGTTCTTCGACAAGTGCTACAAGGCCATGAGGGTAGTTTGGAAAACAATGTTTCCTCTGAATGCAGTTCCCCCCACCCTTTTGACTTTTATGTCTGAATTTGGAAGTGCCAAGAAGGTTCGGGAGCTGGTAAGATCTCAAGTCTTTGCAGGGGCCAAGTGCACGCTTGCCCTTGTCCTTGCTTGTTATCCTTCAGCTTGCTTGCTATCTATTGCCAACGCAACTGGTGACTTCGAGGAGCTGTACCCGAAGGTTTTAGCTCCTGCTCGTGTAATTGTCGACAGGCTTGAAGAGATGTCGACTATACCTGAGGAAAAGGAAACTCCGCAAGGGTGATATAACGGTGTAAAGTTACCTTTGTAAATTGTATTGGCTAGTTCATCCGAGTGCTCGGATTTTTGGGCCAAAAACTTTCTTATTTGGTTGGTACATGACTGTGTACTTTTACCATGCCGTTGGCAAATATTTAAAGGGGCGAAGCTTAATTGCCCGTTGGATGTATAAGTACTAGTTGGTTAGCAAATCATTATGAGTGATCAGCTCGTGTTGCAGGTTTTGCTAAACCTGTTGTATGCGCAACTTTGCTTTCAACTGTTTGTGAATTTCGACAGTCATTCCCGAATTTTTCGGGTGTAATGATTCTATCGATGAGCCCGTTGTTCCTTTGATATTTCCATAAGTAAAATATCGAACGTGGGTTGTTGTTTATGAAGTTTTGCTATTTGCGGCACTCTTTAGAGTCATCTATAGCGAAGAAAAAGGTGAACGTCCTTTAGCACTCGTAGAGGCTTTCTTTTGGAGCGCGATCTTCTGCCTTGTACTATGTTTACATAGTGATGGGGCTTAGAAGTTTGTCGTTACTGCAATGCTTAACAAGGGAATAAAGCTTAAGTTCTTATTAATAAGGTAAGCACGATGCTAGAGGGCGGAAAAGGGGAAGCCCTGTTTTAAAGTAAAGGGGAAAAAACAGTAAAGACTAGTAGATTGCTTAGGTACGGAAGGGGTTCTTCTCTTCTTCTGGCTTCTTCACTGTATCAGTGATTGCTACAGCGTTGCTGGTTTCGCCAGGGGTTTGGGCGGTAATCGCCATTGTCTTGCCATCTCCAGAGCCTTCTGTGCCATCAGCTGCCGATTCCTTTGCTTTCGAGGCTCCTGCTGCCGAAGCTTCTACTGCCGAAGCTTCTGCTGCCGAAGCTTTTGCTATCGAAGCTTTAAGGGTAAGAGCGGCTGAATTCTTCTTGGCGTCCCTGCTACCTTTTTCTTCCTTGATTTCTCGTATAGACAGCTTGGGCGGAGGGTCGATGATTTCTCGCTGTGACCCAAATTTTGCAGCAATCCTCTGAAAGTCGCGATCACAATTGTCCGAGCGTGAGAAACTTCCATAGACTGTGATGTTTGTCCCGTTATTCCCAGGCATTTTCAGCCTAAGGTATGCATAATGCGGCACAGCCATGAACTTGGCATACGCTGGTCTTCCGAGTATAGCGTGATACTGTGACTCCCAGTTCACCACCTCAAACTCGATCTTCTCCTTCCTGAAGTTGTCGGCCCTGCCGAAGATGACATTCAGGTAGACTTTGCCAAGAGAGTAGCCCGGTGCGGTTGGAAGGATCCCATGGAAGCAGGTGTCTGTTTCTTCCAACATGTTCATGGTGATCCCCATACTTCTAATTGTGTCGACAAAAATCAGGTTTAGACCGCTTCCACCATCCATGAAAACTTTGCTCATCTTGAACCCCCCAATTTGTGCTTCAACGACCAGGGCGGCGTGCCCTGGCTTTGGTATGGTCATCGCGTGATCTGCTCGACTGAACGTAATGTTCTGAGAAGACCATTCGACGTACTCAGGGATGTTTGCCATGATGCTTTCTGCCAAGTTGATCTCTCGAGTGAGTTTCTTCATCTCTCTTTTCGAGACACCTGTCCTATGGATCATGCTCATCTGCCCACGTGGTGGTGGAAATGCCTCGTTGGGTTGATGAGGTTGAGCTTGCTGGACCTGATGTTGCGGTGGAGGAGGTGGTGGTGGTGGTAGTTGCTGCTGGCCTGCCTGCTGGATGAGTTTATGCATATCGATGAACTGCCGACAGTCCCTGAGCAGGTGGCTAGACTTTACTTTACCGTCCTTGGAGTCGGTATATGAATGCAGGTAGCATGGAGCGTTGATCTGCTCAGCGTAGGGTAGTTCGGGTGTTCTCTGCTGTCGTGGTTTATAGTTGCCACGGTTACCAGAGTTGCTCCGATTACCATCCTGTCGATCGTCTCGCCTGTCATCATACCTGGAGACTCTGGAGCGGATGAACCTCACCAAGGAACAACTCAAACACAGCAACACTGAGTTTCACGGCGTGGTTCCGGGTAAGAAGGCAAACTCCCTCGGCAGCATCACACTTCCCGTGGCCTTCGGCGATGTTCACAATTTCCACGAAGAGAAGATCACGTTTGAAGTTGTGCCCTTTAAGAGCTCCTACCACGTCATCTTCGGCAGGCCCACCTACCACAAGTTCCACGCAAGAGCGTGCTACATCTACAACAAGCTCAGGATTCCGGGTCCTAACGGTATGATCACCATATCCGGAGACTACAAAAAGGCTCATGAGTGCGAGTTGGGCGAAGCCGCTGTCGAGGGTACTCCTCGCCAATGCCCTCCGATAGGGGCTTAGGGTTGACGGAATCCTGTAAGCTGACACGAGACATCGGTTCACGGACAAGCGGGGAGAGCGATTTACCCAGGTTCGGGGCCCTCGATGAGGTAAAACCCTTACGTCCTGCCTGTCTGTTCTTGATTATGATGATAATGGGTTACAATGGGGTGCCGAATAGTTCGGCTGAGATCTCGTCGAGATGGCTATTGCTAAGATGCCCTAGCTCTAAGCTTTCTCTGGCTAAGATGGCTAAGATTGATTGTGTCCCTCGGCAGGCCCTCTCCTGGTCTCTATATAGGAGACCAAGTCTCAAGGGTCCTAACCGAGCACGACTAAGTTTACAGTAAATTAGATCTAATCTTTCCTTGTTCGATCGTTTCTTTGTCTTGCCCGTCAAGGAACCTTCTGGTGCGCCGTCTTGGTGGCCCATCTTGCCTTCAGGTGTCTTCATGGGCCTCCAATTAATCAATACAGGATAGGGTAATGTGGGTTACCCGAAGGGTAGTGCCCACGTCAGCCGCCTTCGCAGAGTCTGTGATATCTGGAGAAGAGCTGAAAGGCTACAGAGCCGCGGTGGATCCGACTGAGATGCAGACCACCAAGAAGCAGATCTCCGAGCAGAAAAACTCCTTCAGGGCCGCGATAGAGACCAAGAAAGTTAACTTCAAGGAAGCTGACGCTACCAAGCAAGTCTCGATTGGGGCCAACATGGATCCCAAATAGGAAGACGCGCTCGTCGAGTTTCTCCGCGCTAACATGGATATCTTCGCATGGCAGCCCTCTGACATGTCCGGAGTACCAAGGGAACTCGCCGAGCACTACCTCAACATAAACCCGGGGGCTAAACCGGTGAAGCAAGCTATGCGACGCTTTGGAGATAAGAAGCGCCGCGCCATAGGAATGGAATTAGCAAAGTTACTAGAGGCAGGTTTTGTAATAGAAGTAATCCACACCGATTGGGTCGCAAATCCCGTCCTTGTACCCAAAAAGAATACTGAAATACTAAGAATGTGCATCGATTACTCTGGCTTGAACAAACATTGCCCGAAAGATCCGTTTCCCCTGCCGCGCATTGACCAAGTCATTGATTCGATGGCAGGGGCGGAACTTTTGTGTTTTCTTGATGCGTATTCCGGGTATCATCAGATCCGGATGAAGGAGTCTGACCAAAAGGCGACCTCATTCATCACCCCATTTGGCACTTACTGCTATGTTACTATGCCCGTTGGCTTGAAAAACGCAGGTGCCACCTACCAACGTACGATGCAGCGGTGCTTGAAGGACCAGATTGGCCGGAACGTACACGCCTACGTCGACGATATCGCGGTCATGACTCGGAAAGGGTCCGACTTGATCAGCGATCTCACAGAAACCTTTGAGAATCTCCGTCGGTACAAGATGATGTTGAATCCGCTAAAGTGCGTCTTTGGCGTACCAGCTGGAAAACTCCTTGGCTTCATTGTCTCTAACAGGGGCATCGAAGTAAACCCGGAAAAAATCAAGGCAATTTTGTGCATAAAAAGGCCAACTTGTCTCAAAGATGTGCAACGGCTCACTGGTTGTGTCGCAGCAATCAGCAGGTTTGTTAGCCGTCTTGGCGAGAAGGCACTTCCCCTGTACAAGCTATTGAAGAAAACAGACAAGTTTGTCTGGGACGAGGCAGCGGATGCAGCACTACAGGGGTTGAAGGACATACTCACCTCCCCACCTATCCTAGCAGCTCCAGGAGAGTCAGAGCCTATGCTCCTTTACCTGGCAGCCACCAACAGGGTCATCAGCCTCGTCATCGTGGTGGAACGACAGGAAGAAGGTCACGAATATGGAGTCCAAAGGCCGGTCTACTATATTAGCGAGGTCCTTACGGAATCCAAACAGCGCTACCCTCACTTTCGAAGTTAGCCTATGGAGTATTCCCGGGCAGCAGGAAGCCGAGACATTACTTCCAAGAACATCCAAGTAACAGGTCGTGAGCAAGGCTCCGCTGTCAACGATTCTCAACAACGCTGACGCAACAGGACGCACAGCAAAATGGGGCATTGAATTATCCGCCTTCGACATCAGCTACAAAGCCAGGACCGCGGTCAAATCCCAGGTCTTGGCAGATTTCGTCGCAGATTGGACAGAAGCTCCGGATGCAAATCTGGAGCCGGAACCAGAGACATGGGTTATGCACTTCGATGGATCCAAGCAGCATCAAGGCTCAGGAGCCGGAGTCACCTTGAAGTCCCCTACCGGAGAAGAACTGCAGTACGTTTTGCAGATCCACTTCGAAGCTACAAACAACATGGCGGAGTACGAGGCTCTACTACACGGACCGCGCATCGCTAAGGAAATAGGGATCAAGCACATTATCTGCTGCGGAGATTCCGACCTGGTGGCACAGCAAGTAGCCGGAACCTGGAACGCCAGAAATTCCGTCATGGCGGCTTACCGAGACGAAGTTGACGAGATCGCCAAGTGCTTTCTAGGATACGAAGTCAAGTACGTCCGGAGAGACGACAACGCAGCGGCAGACATGCTATCCAAGCTCGGATCCGGCAGGAAACCAATTCCGCCTGGTGTTTTCCTGGAGCATCTACGGATACCCTCGGTGAAGGGCGCTAACCCGGAAAACCTAGACGTGGCAGTATCTCCCGCTAGAGAAGTGATGGCTATCATTCCGACTTGGACACAGCCTTTCCTGGACTACCTCATCGATAAGAAGTTGCCAGAGGACGAGGTCCTCGCGCGACAGATCATCAGACGAGCAAGATCCTACACAATTATTGATGGACAGCTCTACAAACGAAGCGCAACAGGGGTATTTCTCAAGTGCGTCTCTAATCAAGATGGCATTGAAATCCTCAGAGAGATCCACGCAGGGGATTGCGGGCATCATGCCGCTCCCAGATCACTCGTTACAAAAGCTTTTCGGCTAGGCTTTTATTGGCTCACAGCTAAAGAAGATGTCGACAAGATAGTCAAAACCTGCCGAGGTTGCCGGCACTACGCTACTCAACCAAACGCTCCAGCCCAAGAGCTGAAGACCATACCTATCACCTGGCCATTTGCGGTCTGGGGGCTCGATATGGTTGGCAAGTTAAAAAGATCATCTCCTGGCGGTTTTGAATACCTCTTGGTCGCTATTGACAAATTCAGCAAATGGATCGAGGCAAAGCCAGTGAGAAAAGCCGACAGTGCTACGGCACTAAAATTTGTCTGCAGCCTCGTGATGAGATTCGGCATCCCACACAGCATAATCACAGATAATGGCACAAACTTCGCTCAGGGAGAATTGAAGGACTATTGTGAGACAATGGGGATTCGATTGGACCTTGCATCTGTGGCTCACCCACAATCCAATGGTCAAGTTGAAAGGGCTAACGGTCTAATACTATCAGGAATTAAGCCACGCCTTGAAGAACCGCTGCGACGAGCAGCTGGAGCTTGGGCTGACGAATTGGACGCTGTCTTGTGGAGTTTGCGAACTACCCCTAACAGGTCAACAGGGTTTACCCCATTTTTCCTGGTATACGGATCCGAAGCCGTGATTCCCTCCGACATCATCCACGATTCACCGCGAGTTTCCGCCTACAATGAAGAAACAACTGACGAGGCCAGACAGCTATCTGTGGACCTGATCGAGGAAGCTCGGAATTTAGCCGACCAGCGCTCCGCCATCTACCAGCAGAAGCTCCGACGTTATCACAGTCGTCGAGTTCGAAATCGCTCTTTCATGACAGGAGACCTGGTCCTCCGCCTTCGGCAGGTGAAAGATCATAAGCTGCAGTCCCCATGGGAAGGACCCTTCGTCGTTAGCAAAGTGCTTCATAACGGATCATACTACCTTGTTGATTTCCGAGAGCTGAGGGACAGACCTGCTAATTGGCACCGGAAACGCAAGCGTGAGGATCCGGATGACATCTACGACGAGACAGATCGCCCTTGGAACATCGCACAGCTACGTCCTTTCCACACTTAGCGTACTCTTTCTGAGTTCTAAACTCTGTAATAGTTATACATGATCAATGAAATAAAGCTTATGGTTCACTCTTCGAGTCTTTTACCTCCTTTACTTGTTCATTTTTAGATCATGTGTGTTTTCCGACTAAAACCGCAGAGCTGGATATTTCCGCCTAGGCGTGTATAAAAAGTTGTGATTTTCAAAAATCGTCCTTTAGGACGTAAGCTTAAGTTTTCTGATTAAATTGTTATCTGTTGCGAACTCATGGATTCCTAGTAGCGATTTCCGGCACCTATGCTTGGGGGCTTGTTTCCGCGGTTATTGACGGATTACCATTGGGTTTCGTCGCCGCCGGCGAGCGTTTCCGAGCTAAGGTCTTCCGGCTCGCGGAAGGTCAAGCGGGCAAGTCGGAAAACAACGAAATCAGCACTTGCTTTCCGACACAAAACGAAACATGCACATAATATTAACGGATAGCAGGATAAGTGTTTCCGCTCCATGCATAGTCGTTTCGTCCCTAGCTACTTAAGAATTTAAAAGTCTTATTACAAACCCACTTTGGGGCCAAAATGATGCAACTGTGTTTCATTGTTTAAATAGGAACTCTACTCGGAGCTCTCCTCTTCAGATTCCTGGTAGGCGGAGCCGTCGCCGTCGTTGTCGCTGGAGCCGGCCTCGGAGCCATCACCGGAGCCTCCTTCGGAACGCTCGATGCTCGACCCGGAGCCCTCCCCGTAAAACTCCGGCTCGCCTTCTTCCTCCTCTGCATCGGAAAATCCCTTGGGCAAAGCGTGCTTGCCGCACCAGAACGAGTGATTCACTCGCCTGACGAACAACTGCTCGTACCCTTGGGTTTCCGCGAGGATGGCGCCCATGTCGGAACCTTTTGGAGCTCCGCGCGCAACATCCGCAAAGTTGAGTGAAGGGAAATGAGCCTTGCAGGTGGCCAAGACCAGAGAGGCGACTCCGCGTGCGGAAGATTTTTGCCAATCCTTGATGAAGTCTGGCACTTGTTCCATTAGCTGGGTCATCGTGTCGATCACGGAAGTTTTGGCCTTCTTCAAAGACAGAGTCTTGGCGATTCCGCGACAGGCTTCAAACAGCGCGCCAATGGAAGTCCGCACCTCTTCGTATGCCTCCGTCCTCTTCAGGTTAGACTCTTTTGACCACTCGAAGCTAAGGCTTGTTGTGGGAGAAGGAGGCCCAGTTCCGTTTCGGAGAATAAAGCATACGAGGGTAGTCGGAACAGCAACGCGGAAAAACACTTACGGAAGATAAGTTTGTCGATGGTCTCCGCCTCCGTCTCCAGAACTTTGTTTTTCGATACCAAGGAAGTCACACGACTCGGTTCTTCTTGAGTTTGTCATCCAGCCTCCGCCAGTGTCGCGGGCGTGTTTCTCGGAGAGTTCCTTCCTCGCCTGATTCTCCTTGTCGGAGGACTCTTTCATGAAGGTCTTGAGGGACTCGTTCTCCGCCTCAAGCACCTGGACCTTGGCGGATAGCTCGTCGAACTTGGAGTGCTTGGCAAATCTCTTCTGTAGGCAGAAAGTTGCACATATTACGCATCCTGAACAATTATGTCAGCACAAAAAATGAAACCCGGATCTCGTACCCTGAAGGCAGGACTCAAGCAGCTGGATAGCCTTTTGGCTATTTTCCGCGTTCTGGCGCAGCACCTCGATCTCCGTGATTTGCTCCAGCACATGCACGCGCAGATCTTCGTGCAATTTCCGCGTGGTCTGCGAAGCAGCAAGGAGTTAGCCGGATATTTAAAATCTTGGGGGCTGGCGAGGAATTCAAAGTCTTTGAGGTATAAAAATTTTAAATTTCCGCCTAAGGTACATTTTGGGAAAGCATCGGCTAATACATGTTACACGGAAATATATCACCCAATGCTTGGGGGCTAGTATTACCTGCCGCACTTCCTTGTGCTTGGCGAAAAACACCTTCAGGCCGTCCTCCAGGTCGGTGAGCTCTTGCATCTCCTCGTCTGGTTTTCCCCACACTTTGTTCAGCATGGCGGAAACTTCCGCGTGGCGCTGTGCGAGGGTAAGTTTTTGTAGGGATGGAGTCGGTCGAGGGTCGACCCGAGTCGCGTTGGTGACTTGAAGGAGCTTTGCCTTCTGCTCCTGTTCTTCCTCTGTGGGCTCCGCGAAAGCGGCGCTAGGTTGATCTTGCGGAGGAGCAGACGAGGAGGCCCCCTTGGCGGAGTCACCATGGTCAGCGGGATCTTCAGGAAGGTCATCAAGGTTGATGACATCTTTGGGATCCGTCTTGGAGGCAGATGAAGCCTTGGGCGGAACTTCAACTTCGGGAGTAACAGGCATTGAAGCTGGAGACGGTTTGGTTCTCTTCTTCAAGAGCCTTGGAGCCTTGGGGGGTTGGCTTCCGGAGCTTCAGAAAAAACAAGAAAGTATAAGTAAGAATTTGAGCGTGAAACCAGAACTTGGATCTCGGAAATAGGCGCTTACCCGGAAGGCTTGAAGAAGTGCTGGATGTCAGGCTCCCCCTTGTTGCTGGTATTAATCAGTTTAAGGCGCTTCTTTTCCGCCTCCGCTTTCCGGGTAGCCGCAGTACTAGGCACTTCGCGGGCGCGTTTCGCATAGGGGCTGGAAGGAGCAGGCCTCTTCCTCTTAGCGGGGCGCGGAGCCTCGTGGGCTTCCGCCTCCGATGCAGCTTCCGGATCCGTGTTGCCGGTGGAAGGAACCCGGAGGATAGTTCCGAGTTCGTTTTCTTCAAGTGCCTCGAGCTAATGCAGAGTTAAACACTTAGATAAAAAGTTTGAATGCGAAGAGAAACAATAGACTAGAGTCAAGACGACGTACCGCGGTTCCGGAACCATTCATGTGGATATCTTTGTTGCACACGTGAACGTGAAGTTCACGCGGAATCTTGATGAGGAGCCGGATCCTCTTGTCGATGGCGTCGGCGGAGAGATTGTCTTTTGTGGCGCGCATTGGGTCGTCGCGCCCTATGTACTGGAACATCAGGCGGTCCCTGTGTTGGAGCGGCTAGATCCGCTTGGTGAACCAGGAAAGGGTTAGGTCCTTCCCTGTCAGCCCCTCCTCCGTCAGCTTACAGATCCGCCTGACGGCGCGTGTGAGCTGGAGCGACTCGGAAAGGTGGGGGCAATGCGACCATGCCGGAAGCTCGGTGGCGGGGCAGTTCTTGAATGGCGGCAGCTTTCTTTCGCTCGCAGGGTCGGAGACGTCCTTCAAGTAGAAGAAACCTCCGGACCAGTACCGCGCGGATTCGTGGCGGTCGGTGTGGGGATAGACGCGGCCCGGGCGGATCATGAAGGTGATGGATCCGCATGTTGCCAGCTCGGTGGACTGCCGGATCCTCTCCTTCTTGACAGTAAAATAGTATTGGAACAGGGAGAGCTCGGGAGTTACCCGGAGATGGCCCTCGTAGAGGGTGACGTGGTTGCTGATCGCAAGCACGCTGTTCGGCGAGATGTTGTGGGGCTGGAGCTCATAAGCCTTCAGGATCTCTAGGAAGAAGTCCGAAGGCGGAAATGAGAAGCCCCGCTCCACTAACGCTTTTGTCAGCACCATCTCGTTGTCTTGGGGGGCTGGAGCTAAGGCATTCGGCGTTGTCCTCCAGCTTCCGGGTTGCAAGAAGCCTTCCCCCTCCAAGTTCTTCAGCTCAGTCTCTGTGGTGGTGCAGGGCCACCATTTCCCTTTGGATTCCGAATCCCGCTGGCGGGCTTTGGATTTCTTGGCAGCAGTCTCTTCCGCCTTCTTCTCCGCTTGTTCCGCCTCGGAGGTTTTCTCCGGGAAAGCTGAGGTGCCCTCGGTGTCCTTGCCGGAATCCTTAGTGGAATCCAGTTGGACTGGGATGAAGGGGGGCGGAGCGGAGGAGATGGGCATTGCCATGATCGGCTCAGTGGTGGGAGGCGGAGTCGCGGAAGACATCTGAAGACAGAAAAGATCACGGAAAAACAAAGTTTAGTCGGATCCGCGTCTTCGTCCTAACAATCATCCCTACCAACTACGGCAAAGGGTCGAAGCTCGGAGAACTTACCGTAATGGATTTCGCGGTGGTCGGAGTCGCCGGCGATGAGGTTTACGTACGGTGGCTCGTCGGAGTTAAGAACACGATGAACACCACGGTGGTGAAATCGCTCCGGTGATACTCCGGCGAATTTTCCGGCGGGTTCCGGTACGGCGGAGGAGGAGCTCGCGAGCGGCGCTGCGTGGAGAGGTGAGAAAGGGGGGTGAATGAGGAGTTAGGGTTGACGGTGGATATTTATAGGCCGGAGGGACGAGATTCGTGCTCCGCATCCTGTGGTCGGAATGCAAGCGTCGCACCGTTGGATGTGTGACACGTGTTCAAAACCCTAAATGGTAAAAATGGCTAAAGATAAGTTACCGCACAAATCGCGCGAAAATGGCGCCAGAATTGGCGGAACCGTTTGAGTCTTTTAAGATTCCGGGTAATTGCGTGAAGATAAGTTGGCACTCGTTTGAAGCAGAGGGAACCCGGAAACGTATTCAAATCGTCGATGGATGAAGTCCCGCAGAATGGGAGCATTTTCCGACTAGAGGTTGGGAAAAGAAGAAAATGTGAAGATCAGAGTTCTTCAAGTTTCTCCGCGTTACTGACATTGTCGGAGACCATGATGGACTAGCAAGGTGGAAGCAGCAGGCGAAACTCGGAGAACTCTGGGGGCTACTGTTGTGGGTATACTTCATGGGTGTACCATCGACAGTGCCAAGATCCGGCAAGCCCGGGTGGCCCATGGACGGTGATGAGGCATGTGGCTCATCGGGAGGCCCAGTTGTTGTTGATCATGGAGGATGAAGTCCGGCCCAGGATCAGTAAGCCGGATCCGCACCGACATTCGGAGGAACCCGGATCCGTGGAGGCCCACGAGGAACCCGGATCCAGTACGACGTATATGGGAGGCGGATCCGTGACGTGCACGGCAAGATATTGTACCGTAGTTAGGCTATCTGTAATCCGGCTATGACTCTCCGTGTAAACCCTAGATCTGTGCGTCTTTATAAGCCGGATCCTGGGAGCCCTAGAGGGACAACCACAACTCATTGTAACATCGCGAAAGCGCCTAGATAATTCCAGACAAGCAGCAGTAGGCCCTGTCATCGTGCAGGTGTTCCGAAGTTGGGTAAATCGCGTACCACTGTCCCGTGTGCACTCCGCCCTATGGCCCCTACTTCTTCTCCCCCTCGTGAGGATCCCTCCTTCGAGGTACCGTCGATTAGGCAATGACAATTTCACCTCATCCTCCCCTGTCATATAAGGGTGGAGATCGAAGAACCTACAAAGGTTATCCCATTCCACCGTCTTAGCAAGACCAAATGTCCTCCTGAAGCGAATTCGCCACCCATTGGCGTCTCACACCCCGGCTACCATCACAGAAGGGTTATCACAGCACTGGAATAGGCGAGGGAAATAGGTCCCTTAGAGGGACCTTCCTTACCCACCAATCGAGCCAGAAGTACGTGTGTCTCCCGTCTGCGACGTTGTGCCTTGCTCCCAACTTAAAATACCATTTTATCTTCTGGATGGCGTTCAAAACCTGAGAGCCCTTGGTCGGAACCACCGGGGAGAAGAGATCATTCCCTCCCAGGTATTTAGCTCTGATAAGGTATGCCCATAGACCCTCTACCCTCTGGTAGAGTTTCCAGATCCACTTGAGCATCAAGGAAATATTCATGAGCCTCGTGTTGATGACTCCCGGTCCCCCAAATTCCCGTGGTGTGCAGACTGTGGCCCTGTCTAGCATATGGTACTTCCTCTTGTTGCCCACCCCTTCCCAAAGGAAGCGAGCTCTGGACTTATTCATCTCCCCGTGTGTTGTCTCATGAAGGAGGTAAATCCCCATCGCGAACATCAGGATGCTCGAGAGACATGAATTAGTGAGTTCAAGTCTCCCTGCTCAAGCCAGAAATAGTAGCATATGCATGTTACTAGTCTAAGTTTTTTTGCACTATGACCATCCAAACCTGTAAGATATCAGATAGCCAATACAACAACCAGCGTATTATGTCATTTCTCTCATGAATAGGTCAATTGGGCCTTTAAGATTTTCACTAGTAATTATTGTTAATGAATATTGGGGCTGACCCAATAATTCGAAAAATTCTATTGCCATGCAGGATCCATTGCCGCGCGTTGTCTTATTTCTTTGTCGTGCAGGATTTCTTTGCCATGCGCTCGTGCCTGTTTTTTTTTTGCCGTGCTGCAGTTCTTTGACGTGCGTGTTTTTCTTTGTGCACGACAAAGATTTCTTTTCCGTACGAGGGCTCACAGCAAAGATTAGCTGCACGACAGCGGCTGTTTTGCCTGTAGTGTCTGCTGCTTCTAGAGAAGACAACATGTGAGTTGATGCAGATTTCCTGGTAGTCAAGACAGATAGGTCTGAACATTTTCATGTCTTTAGGCCATCTCCAACGCGGCGACCCATCCCGCGGCCGCGCGTCCGGATGGGTCGCGGCGGACAAAATCGCGGCCCAATGCTGCCACGCATCGCAAATGCGAATGGCCGCGGTGTCCGGGACGACCCAAACCCAACCCAAATCTGGGCCAGGTTTGGGTGACTACGGATGGCACGCGGCGTCCTCGAGCGTCCGTCTGCTCGCCTCCCTGGCCTAGCTGTCAGTGGGAAGTGCGCGTCCTATTAAAAGTGGACTGGGAGGGAATTGTCACTGTCCAATCCACTTCCCCACTACCCCACTCCACCACACGCGCCCCACTCCTCCAACATGGCCCCGAAGAGAGCGTTCGCTCCCGGCGCCAACGGTGACGAGGCCGGCAGCATCCGGCGGATCGCGCCGGCGTTGAGGGTTGCCGTCCACCGCGCCGGTCACTACATCGGGGATGTGGGCCACGTCAGTGCATCATTGGCGGCACCCGCGTTGTCGTCGTCTACTCAACAATATCCCGGAGGAGGGATCCTCACGGAGGGGGGAAGAAGTAGGGGCCATAGGGCGGAGAGTTATCCGGACGGTGGTACGCGATTTACCGAGCTTCGGAACACCTGCTCAAAGACAGGGCCTACTGCTGCTTGTCTGGAATTATCTGGGCGCTTTCGCGTTGTTACAATGAGTTGTGTTCGTGCCTCTAGGGCACCCAAGATCCAGCTTATAAAGGCGCCAGGATCTAGGGTTTACATGGAGAGTCCTACCCGGAATACAATCTTGCCTAACTACGGAACATTACATTGATGTGCACGTCAAGGATCTAACTATCCCTAACACCGTACTGAATCCGGCTACCCCTGATGGGCCAGGCCGGATCCGACTTCCAGAGTAGGTCGGTGGATCCGGCTTCATGTTCATGGGCTGGACTTGCTCCATCTTGATCAATAGCAACTGGGCCACCCGATGGGCCATATGCCACCATCACCATCTGTGGGCCACCCGGGCTTGTCGGATCCAACCACTGTCGATGGTACACCCATGAAGTATACCCACAACAGTAGCCCCCAGAGTTCTCCGATTTTCTCCTCTTTGTCCGTCTCGCTTGCATCATCCAATCCTTTCTCAAGCCTCCCGGAACCTGGGGAAACTTCAAGAACTCCTTCTTCATGAAACTTCTTTCCAGCTTGCAAGCCGGAAAATATCTCATCCCGTGGGACTTCATCCATCGGCCACACTCTTACAATGGATCTCCAGGTTACTCCCCTACAGAGATGTTCGCTCACCATTTGTCAGTTGTTACCCGGATTCTCGAAAGGTTCTGACGGCTCCGCCAATCTTGGCGCCATTTCTGGGTAATTTAAACAGTAATTTGATCCTTAGCCATTTTTATCGCTAGAGTTTTGGACACGTGTCAACCATCCAACGGCGCGACGCTTGCATTCCGACCACAGGATGCGGGGCACGAATCTCAGCCTGCGACTATAAATATCACCATCGCACACTCATAATCACCATTTTCCCCCTGATTCACCTCTCCTCCGAGCGCCGCCACCGAGCTCCGTCCGCCGCCGTGCCGGAGTCTACCAGAGCTTCGCCGGAGCCTGCGCCACCGCACCATGTTCTTCAGTGTTCCTAGGTCTGGCGAGCAACCGCAACAAAACCCCACCGCCGACCACTCCAACCACCGCAGCGTCCATCTCCGCTAAGTATTCCGGCCTCGAGCTTTTCATCAGCGTCGGTAGTGATGATCAATGAGTAGCTGCAGTTTTCGACTAAGTTCAGCTTTCTTTCAATCGTAGATGTCTTCTTCTCCTCCGCCACCCTCTCAGTCGGAGCCGATCGCGGCTACGCCACTCTCTTCCGCTCCTCCCCCACTTGTCCTTGTTCGGCCAGATCCTACTCAAGGATCCACCAAACAAATCGAGAGTTCCACCGCTGATCCGACTGAACTTGCCGAAAAAAGCAGATGGAAAAGAAGGTGGAGGAGGTAACAAAGAAGTCCAAGGCTCGCTCCCGTGAAGGCGAAGTCAAGGGACAGTGGTGGCCATGCCAAACCACCGAAGATGAATTCCGCAGCATGGAGGCAGGAGGCTTCCTGCGCCCCGGATCCTGGAGACCGGTTCCGGGTGCTCCATGCCTGACGCCCGAAGCCGGAGAATGGGTGCTGACGAAGGCGTTGGTCGATAGCGGATTCTCTCTGCCTCCAAGTGATTTCTTCTCGGAAATCCTTGAGGCTTAGAAGCTCCAGCCTCACAACATTTCTCCCAACAGCATCCTCTCCATCGCCAACCACGTTGCCCTCTGCGAGGGTCACCTCCGGGTAAAACCGGATCTGGCCTTTTTCAGTTCTTTTTCTCCATCAAGAAGGCGAGGTACTAGTCCGCGGGCTTCTTCTATGTGAAGGACGTCGAGGTTCCGGCCAGCTCCAAGACACCGCCAATCTTTCAGGACGGGCCTGCCGCCGAGACCTCCGCCTGGACCGCCAACCCCCACTACTCCAAGTCACCGAAGATGGTGAAGATGGTGCGACGGATCTGCAAGCTGACAGAATCCGGGTTGCCGGGGAAGGATCTGACACTATCTTTGTTTACCAAGCGGATCCAACCTCTTCAACACCGTGATCGTTTGATGTACCTCTACAGTGTCCGCGACGAAACAATGCGCGCCACCAAAGATAATCTCTCTTCAGATGCCCTGGACAAGCGGCTCCGGGTAATGATCAAAGTTCCGCGTGACGTTCACTCTCACGTGTGCCGCTTTGACATATACACGGACGGAGCTGGGCCTGCGGTAAGTTCCGACTAACCACTATTTCCCTTTTTATGCCTGCGAATTTGTCTAAGGACTTTTCTCTTATAGCTTGAGTCCCTCGAAGAGAAGGACCTGAGGACCTTGACCCGGACTCCGCACATCGGCCCATCTAACCCGAAAGCCGCGTCCGAGGCGAGAAATCCAGAAGCTGCTCCTCCTGCCAAGCGGAAAAGAGCTGCAGCCTCCGGATCGACGGCCAAGAACACGCGCAAAGCCCCCGGCGCCAAGGTTACCAAGAAACTTGAGAAGGAGAAACTCCTACTCAAAGAAATAGATACTGGCAGCAGCAAACATGGCCTTATTGAGAATTTATTCTCCAAGCCTGGGTAACATCTTGATTTCCGGCAAAACCTTTTACAAGCTAACTCGAAATATGCTAAGTCTCACATTATTCCTTTCAAGAAGCAAGGTGACCGGAAACAAGCCGCAGAAGATGAAGCTCAAACCTTCTCCTGCCACCATGCTCGTTACTCCTCAAGTGGAAATTCCGCCCAAGCCCAGTTCTTCTGCTATCCCGGATCCCAAGGATGCCATCAACCTTGATGATCTTCCATCAGCAAATGTGAACTCCGGCAAGAGAGCATCTCCTTTCAAACATGTGCTTGAAGAACCTGAAGCAACCTCGGCTGAAGCTATGGCTAATGATGCCCCAAAGAAGTTAACGTTGAGTGGTGCTCATGGTACGCCCGCCACGCACCCTCACTTGTTTCCGGTTCTACGTAGAGCTCCCCTACACCAGCGCCATATGGAAATGACAAACTTGATGAATGAAGTGTGGGGAGAGCCGGATCCGGAGCAGAAGGAGCTGGCCATCTTAGAGGATAATCTCCACGTTTTCTTTGTGAAACACAAAGCCGTGCGCCAGGTAACACTAGCCCCCAAGCATTGGGTTACAGAATTTCTTCCGAGTAAAAAATTTTAAGCCGATGCTTTCAACTATACCATGATGTTTAGATCTTGGTGGAAACTTGAAATTTCTTAGCACACAAAAGTTTTAGCTTCACATCCAGCCCCCCAGATTTTAATTTTCCGGCTAATCGTTCTAACTTCCTTCTCACAGAACACCCGGAAGCTACACGAAGAGATGCACAAGCTGATGCTGGATCAGAAGTCGGAAATCGAACGGCTGAACAAGAAGGAGGCAGAGGACCAACAGGCGATCCAACTCCTCGAAAGCCGTTTGAAGGCCAACGAAGGTATGTCTCCGCCATACCGTAGGTTACTCAACACGCCTTTGTTGTTTTGAATATTTTTGTACTTGAGCTTTATCTTTTCCGCCTTACAGATCTTCTTGCCAAGCGCCCCTCCATCGACGATATCTCCGCCAAGCTCCAAGTTTTGGAAACTGAGCATGAGTCTCTCTAGGCATCCCTCAAAGAGTCTTACAAAAATGAGACTAAAATGAAGAAAGAGTTGGAGGACAAACATGCGAAGGAGATGTCGGAGATGACTGATGTCTACGGGTGCTTCTATTCTTGTAGACAGTGTTGGGCCTCCAAGAGCAGAGGTTTGTAGAACAGCAGCAAGTTTCCCTTAAGTGGATCACCCAAGGTTTATCGAACTCGGGGAGGAAGAGGTCAAAGATATCCCTCTCATGCAACCCTGCAACCACAAAGCAAGAAGTCTCTTGTGTCCCCAACACACCTAATAGGTGCACTAGTTCGGCGAAGAGATAGTGAAATACAAGTGGTATGAATGAATATGAGCAGTAGTAACGGCGCCAGAAAAGTGCTTGCTGGCGTGCAGTTGATGGTAGTAATATTGCGGGAAGTAAAGATGCAGTAAAACAGTAAACAAGCAGCGATAGCAGTATTTAGGAACAAGGCCTAGGGATCATACTTTCACTAGTGGACACTCTCAACATTGATCACATAACGGAATAAATAGATAGATGCTAGACTCTACACCCTCTTGTTGGATGATGAACACCACTAAGCTGTGTAGGATTACACGAACCCTCAATGCCGGAGTTAACAAGCTCCACAATATTCAATGTTCATATTTAAATAACCTTAGAGTGCATAACAGATCAACATAACCAAACCAAGTACTAACATAGCATGCACACTGTCACCTTCACACTACGAAAGGAGGAATAGATCACATCAATACTATCATAGCAATAATTAACTTCATAATCTACAAGAGATCACAATCATAGCCTACGCCAAGTACTACACGATGCACACACTGTCACCATTACACCGTGCAGGAGGAATAAACTACTTTAATAACATCACTAGAGTAGCACACAGATAAATTGTGATACAAAGCTCATATGAATCTCAATCATGTAAGGCAGCTCATGAGATCATTGTATTGAAGTACATAGGAGAGAGATTAACCACATAGCTACCGGTACAGCCCCGAGCCTCGATGGAGAACTACTCCCTCCTCATGGGAGACAGCAGCGTTGATGAAGATGGCGGTGGTGTCGATGGAGGAGCCTTCCGGGGGCACTTCCCCATCCCGGCGGCGTGCCGGAACAGAGACTCCTGTCCCCCAGATCTTGGCTTCGCGATGGCGGCAGCTCTGGAAGGTTTTCTCTGGTTTCGTCGAACGTGTCGAGGTTTTTAGGTCAGGGACCTTTATATAGGCGAAGAGGCGGAGTCGGAGGGTCGACGAGGCCATGACACACTAGGGGGGTGCGGCCAAGGCCTGGGCCGCGCCACCCTGTCGTCTGGGGCCCACATGTCCCTCCTCTGGCGGCTCTCGGGTGTTCTGGAAGCTTCGTGGAAAAATAGGATGCTGGGCGTTGATTTCCTCCGATTCCGAGAATATTTCCTTACTAGGATTTCTGGAACCAAAAACAACAGAAAACATGAACTGGCACTTCGGCATCTCGTCAATAGGTTAGTTCCGGAAAACGCATAATAATGACATAAAGTATGCATAAAACATGTAGATATCATCAATAATGTGGCATGGAACATAAGAAATTATCGATACGTCGGAGACGTATCAGCATCCCCAAGCTTAGTTTCTGCTCGTCTCGAGCAGGTAAACGATAACAAAGATAATTTCTGGAGTGACATGCCATCATAACCTTGATCATACTATTGTAAGCTTATGTAATGAATGCAGCGATCGAAACAATGGTAATGACATGAGTAAACAAATGAATCATAAAGCAAAGACTTTTCATGAATAGTACTTTCAAGACAAGCATCAATAAGTCTTGCATAAGAGTTAACTCATAAAGCAATAAATCAAAGTAAAGGTATTGAAGCAACATAAAGGAAGATTAAGTTTCAGCGGTTGCTTTCAACTTATAACATGTATATCTCATGGATATTGTCAATGTAAAGTAATATAACAAGTGCAATATGCAAGTATGTAGGAATCAATGCACAGTTCACACAAGTGTTTGCTTCTTGAGGTGGAAAGAAATAGGTGAACTGACTCAACATAAAAGTAAAAGAAAGGTCCTTCAAAGAGGAAAGCATCGATTGCCATATTTGTGCTAGAGCTTTGGTTTTGAAAACATGAAACAATTTTGTCAACGGTAGTAATAAAGCATATGTATCATGTAAATTATATCTTACAAGTTGCAAGCCTCATGCATAGTATACTAATAGTGCCCGCACCTTGTCCTAATTAGCTCGGATTACCGGGATTATCATCGCAATACACATGTTTTAACCCAAGTATCACAAAGGGGTACCTCTATGCCGCCTGTACAAAGGTCTAAGGAGAAAGCTCGCATTTGGATTTCTCGCTTTTGATTATTCTCAACTTAGACATCCATACCGGGACAACATAGACAACAGATAATGGACTCCTCTTTAATGCATAAGCATGTAGCAACAATTAATGTTCTCATATGAGATTGAGGATATTTGTCCAAAACTGAAACTTCCACCATGATTCATGGCTTTAGTTAGCGGCCCAATGTTCTTCTCTAACAATATGCATGCTCTAACCATTTAAATGAGTGGTAAATCTCCCTTACTTCGGACAAGACGGACATGCATAGCAACTCACATGATATTCAACAAAGAGTTGATGGCGTCCCCAGGAACATGGTTATCGCACAACAAGCAACTTAATAAGAGATAAAGTGCATAAGTACATATTCAATACCACAATAGTTTTTAAGGCTATTTTGTCCCATGAGCTATATATTGCAAAGGAGAATGATGGAAATTTAAAGGTAGCACTCAAGCAATTTACTTTGGAATGGCGGAGAAATACCATGTAGTAGGTAGGTATGGTGGACACAAATGGCATAGTGGTCGGCTCAAGGATTTTGGATGCATGAGAAGTATTCCCTCTCGATACAAGGTTTAGGCTAGCAAGGTTATTTGAAACAAACACAAGGATGAACCGGTGCAGCAAAACTCACATAAAAGACATATTGTAAACATTATAAGACTCTACACCGTCTTCCTTGTTGTTCAAAACTCAATACTATAAATTATCTAGACCTTAGAGAGACCAATTATGCAAACCAAATTTTAGCAAGCTCTATGTATTTATTCATTGATAGGTGCAAAGTATATGATGCAAGAGCTTAAACATGAGCACAACAATTGCCAAGTATCAAATTATTCAAGACATTTTATCAATTACTACATGTAGCATTTCCCGTTTCCAACCATATAACAATTAACGAAGCAGTTTCAACCTTCGCCATGAACATTAAAAGCTAAGAACACATGTGTTCATATGAACCAGCGGAGCGTGTCTCTCTCCCACACAAGCATGATGGATCAGATCTTATTCAAACACAAAACAAAAATAAAAGCACACAGACGCTCCAAGTAAACTACATAAGATGTGACTGAATAAAAATATAGTTTCAGGGGAGGAACCTGATAATGTTGTCGATGAAGAAGGGGATGCCTTGGGCATCCCCAAGCTTAGATGCTTGAGTCTTCTTATAATATCCAGGGATGAACCATGGGGGCATCCCCAAGCTTAGACTCTTCACTCTTCTTGATCATTTTCACTCTTCTTGATCATAGTATATCATCCTCCTCTCTTGACCCTTGAAAACTTCCTCCACACCTAACTCGAAACAAACTCATTAGAGGGTTAGTGCATAATCAAAAATTCACATGTTCAGAGGTGACACAATCATTCTTAACACTTCCGGACATTGCCCAAAGCTACTCGGAAGGTAATGGAACAAAGAAATCCACCCAACACAGCGAAAGAAGCAATGCGAAATAAAAGGCGAGAATCTGTCAAAACAGAACGGTCCGTAAAGACGAATTTTATTGAGGCACCGAGACTTGCTCAGATGAAAATGCCCAAATTGAATGAAAGTTGCGTACATATCCGAGGATCACTCACGTAATTGGCATAATTTTCTGAGTTACCTACAGAGAATTAGGCCCGCATTCGTGACGACGAAGAAATCTGTTTCTGCGCAGTAATCCAAATCTAGTATCAACCTTTCTATCAAAGACTTTACTTGGCACAACAATGCAATAAAATAAGATAAGGAGAGGTTGCTACAGTAGTAACAACTTCCAAGACTCAAATACAAAATAAAAGTACCGTAGCAAAATAAACACATGGGTTATCTCCCAAGAAGTTCTTTCTTTATAGCCATTAAGATGGGCTCAACAGTTTTAATGATGCACTCGCAAGAAATAGTAGTTGAAGCAAAAGAGAGCATCAAAAGGCAAATTCATAACATATTTAAGTCTAACATGCTTCCTATGCATAGGAGTTTTGTAAATAAACAAGTTCATGAAGAAAAAAGTAACAAGCATAGGAAGATAGAACAAGTGTAGCTTCAAAAATTTCAGCACATAGAGAGGTGTTTTAGTAACATGAAAATTTCTACAACCATATTTTCCTCTCTCATAATAACTTTCAAGTAGCAACATGAGCAAACTCAACAATATAACTATCACATAAAGCATTCTTATCATGAGTCTCATGCATAAAATTATTACTCTCCACATAGGCATAATCAATTTTATTAGTTGTAGTGGGAGCAAATTCCACAAAGTAGCTATCATTATTATTCTCATCATCAAATATAGGAGGCATATTGTAATCATAATCAAATTTATCCTCCATAACAGGCGGCACTAAAAGACCAATATCATTATAATCATCATAAATAGGAGGCAAAGTATCATCAAAGTAAATTTTCTCCTCAATGCTTGGGGGACTAAAAATATCATGCTCATCAAAGCCAGCTTCCCCAAGCTTAGAATTTTCCATATCATTAGCAACAATGGTGTTCAAAGCGTTCATACTAATATGTTCCATAGGTTTTTTAATTTTCGAATCAAACCATCCATGTCTTAAATCAGGAAATAGAATAAGAAGCTCATTGTTTTCCATTATGCCAAACTAGTGTAAACAAGAAACAAAAAGATGCAATTGCAGGATCTAAATGAAATAGCTTCGAGCACACACACAACGACAACAGAAAAGTACTTTACCTGAGACCGGAGTATGAGAGCCTTTTACCTTTCCTCCCAAGCAACGGCGCCGTAAAATTGCTTGATGTCTACGGGTGCTTCTATTCTTGTAGACAGTGTTGGGCCTCCAAGAGCAGAGGTTTGTAGAACAGCGAGCAAGTTTCCCTTAAGTGGATCACCCAAGGTTTATCGAACTCGGGGAGGAAGAGGTCAAAGATATCCCTCTCATGCAACCCTGCAACGACAAAGCAAGAAGTCTCTTGTGTCCCCAACACACCTAATAGGTGCACTAGTTCGGCGAAGAGATAGTGAAATACAAGTGGTATGAATGAATATGAGAAGTAGTAACGGCGCCAGAAAAGTGCTTGCTGGCGTGCAGTTGATGGTAGTAATATTGCAGGAAGTAAAGATACAGTAAAATAGTAAACAAGCAGCGATAGCAGTATTTAGGAACAAGGCCTAGGGATCATACTTTCACTAGTGGACACTCTCAACATTGATCACATAACAGAATAAATAGATAGATGCTAGACTCTACACCCTCTTGTTGGATGATGAACACCACTAACTCGTGTAGGATTACACGAACCCTCAATGCCGGAGTTAACAAGCTCCACAATATTCAATGTTCATATTTAAATAACCTTAGAGTGCATAATAGATCAACATAACCAAACCAAGTACTAACATAGCATGCACACTCGTCACCTTCACACTACGAAAGGAGGAATAGATCACATCAATACTATCATAGCAATAGTTAACTTCATAATCTACAAGAGATCACAATCATAGCCTACGCCAAGTACTACACGATGCACACACTCGTCACCATTACACCGTGCGGGAGGAATAAACTACTTTAATAACATCACTAGAGTAGCACACGAGATAAATTGTGATACAAAGCTCATATGAATCTCAATCATGTAAGGCAGCTCATGAGATCATTGTATTGAAGTACATAGGAGAGAGATTAACCACATAGCTACCAGTACAGCCCCGAGCCTCGATGGAGAACTACTCCCTCCTCATGGGAGATAGCAGCGTTGATGAAGATGGCGGTGGTGTCAATGGAGGAGCCTTCCGGGGGCACTTCCCCGTACTGGCGGCGTGCCGGAACAGAGACTCCTGTCCCCCAGATCTTGGCTTCGCGATGGCGGCGGCTCTGGAAGGTTTTCTCTGGTTTCGTCGAACGTGTCGAGGTTTTTAGGTCAGGGACCTTTATATAGGCGAAGACGCGGAGTCGGAGGGTCGACGAGGCCACGACACACTAGGGGGGCGCGGCCAAGGCCTAGGCCACGCCACCCTGTCGTCTGGGGCCCACAGGGCCCTCCTCTGGCGGCTCTCGGGTGTTCTGGAAGCTTCGTGGAAAAATAGGATGCTAGGCGTTGATTTCGTCCGATTCCGAGAATATTTTCTTACTAGGATTTCTGGAACCAAAAACAGCAGAAAACAGGAACTGGCACTTCGGCATCTCGTCAATAGGTTAGTTCCGGAAAACGCATAATAATGACATAAAGTATGCATAAAACATGTAGATATCATCAATAATGTGGCATGGAACACAAGAAATTATCGATACGTCGGAGACGTATCAATGACCGAGAAGTGATACGCGTAAAGCACACGCCCGTTGGGAACCCCAAGAGGAAGGTGTGATGCGCACAGCAGTAAGTTTTCCCTCAGTAAGAAACCAAGGTTATCGAACCAGTAGGAGTCAAGGAACACGTGAAGGTTGTTGGTGGCGGAGTGTAGTGCGGCGCAAAACTAGGGATTCCGGCGCCAACGTGGAACCTGCACAACACAATCAAAGTACTTTGCCCCAACGTAACAGTGAGGTTGTCAATCTCACAGGCTTGCTGTAAAAAAGGATTAGATGTATAGTGTGGATGATGATGATTGTTTGCGAAGAACAGTAAAGAACAATTGCAGTAGATTGTATTTCAGATGTAAAGAATTGGACCGGGGTCCACAGTTCACTAGTGGTGTCTCTCCCATAAGATAAACGAGATGTTGGGTGAACAAATTACGGTTGGGTAATTGACAAATAAAGAAGGCATAACAATGCACATACATATATCATGATGAGTACTATGAGATTTAATCGGGGCATTACGACAAAGTACATAGACCGCTATCCAGCATGCATCTATGCCTAAAAAGTCCACCTTCGAGGTTATCATCCGAACCCCTTCTAGTATTAAGTTGCAAACAACGAGACAATTGCATTAAGTATGTTGCGTAATGTAATCAACACAAATATCCTTAGACAAAGCATCGATGTTTTATCCCTAGTGGCAACGAGCACATCCACAACCTTAGAACTTTCTATCAACTGTCCCGAGATTCAATGGAGGCATGAACCCACTATCGAGCATAAATACTCCCTCTTGGAGTCACAAGTATCAACTTGGCCGAGCCTCTACTAGCAACGGAGAGCATGCAAGAACATAAACAACATATATGATAGATTGATAATCAACTTGACATAGTATTCAATATTCATCGGATCCCAACAAACACAACATGTAGGATTACAAATAGATGATCTTGATCATGATAGGCAGCTCACAAGATCTAACATGATAGCACAATGAGGAGAAGACAACCATCTAGCTACCGCTATGGACCCATAGTCCAGGGGTGGACTACTCACACATCGATCCGGAGGCGATCATGGCGATGAAGAGACCTCCGGGAGATGATTCCCCTCTCCGGCAGGGTACCGGAGGCGATCTCCTGAATCCCCCGAGATGGGATTGGCGGCGGCGGCGTCTCTGTAAGGTTTTCCGTATCGTGGCTCTCGGTACTGGGGGTTTAAGCCGGCGACGAAGGCTTTAAGTAGGCGGAAGGGCGGAGTCGGAGGGCTGACAGGGGGGCCACACACTAGGGCGGCGCGGGCCCCCCTTGGCCGCGCCGCCTAATTGTGTCGGTGCCCCGTGGCCCCACTTCGTTTCCCTTTCGGTCTTCTGGAAGCTTCGTGGAAAAATAAGACCCTGGGCGTTGATTTCGTCCAATTCCGAGAATATTTCCTTTGTAGGATTTACGAAACCAAAAACAGCGAGAAAACAGACAAGCGGCTCTTCGGCATCTCGTCAATAGGTTAGTGCCGGAAAATGCATAAATATGACATATAATGTGTATAAACATGTGAGTATCATCATAAAAGTAGCATGGAACATAAGAAATTATAGATACGTTTGAGACGTATCAAGAAGCTCAAGGACATCAACAAAAGATTTAACACTCTGGCGTCCAAGCTTACGGCTACTGAGGCGGAGGCCACCGACATTGATCAGATGATCTTTCGTAAGGACTTCTAGATTCTGGCATGCAGATGTTATCTTCCTCTTCCCTCCTCGGAAACTGACCATAAGAATTATTATGTGTATCATCGTTGCTTGGATTTGAGTGGAAAACCGATTTCGGCATTCCCCACCTTGATGCATATGAAGAAGATGCAAATTATGTTGAGGATTTGATCGAAGCATGTCGGAACGTCGCTCGTAAGCTTTCCCTGAAGAAGGCCTGCACCTCGGTTATTGACACGATGACGAAAGTGATGCGCCTGGTGCCGAAATTAATCGGGGACTGGCAAGAATCTTCTGCCTGCGGAGCTGCCGCCACTGCGTTAGCCATGTGTAAAGCACATTTTCCGTCTATGAATTTTGCCAGTGTCGCTGACGGGGTCCCGAAGGCCACCAATACCAAGCATCTCCTCGCGGAAACCCGCGGATTCGACACGCTCTTCGCCAACCAAGTGGATCACTCGTCAAGGTCCGAGAAACATGATCTTCCGGCTGGTTTTGCCGATGAAGAGGAAGAAGGCGAGGAAGGGGGCTCCGAGTCCAGCGCGCATACATGCAAAGAATCAGGCGACGGATCCGGCAAGGACAACACCTACCAGGCCTCCAATGAGGACAAGGCGGAATCATCCAAGTGATCACCTGAAAAAACACTATGCTGCATCATTTTGGCCCCTTCGAGAGTTTGTAATAATACTAAGTATTCAAAGTAGTTAGGATGAAACAAATGCATGTCGTGGGCGGAAAAAACTTATCATGCTATCTGTTTGTTTATATATGCACATTTCGTTGTCTGAAAGCAAGTGCTAGTTTCTAAGTTTTTCCCGCTTACTTATTTGACCTTCCACGAGCCGGAAGACCTTTACCCGGAAACGCTAGCCGACAGCGACGAAGCCCAATGGCAATCCGTCAATAACCGTGGAAACAATCCCCCAGCCGAGGTGCCGGAAGTCACTACCAGGAATCCATAAGTTCTCAACAGAAGACCCATCCACTAGAAAACTTAAGCTTACGTCCTACTGGACAGTTTTGAAAATCACAACTTTCACACACGCCTAGGCGGAATCATCCAGCTCTGCGGTTTTAGGCGGAAAACATACACGATACAAAAATGAACAGTAAAAGGAGGTAAAAGACTCAAAGAGTGAACCATATGCTTTATTTCATTGATCATGTATAATTATTACAAAGTATGTAACTGCATAATCTCTTAAGAGTAGAGAGGACGTAGTTGTGCTATATTCCAAGGACGATCTGTTTCATCGTATACGTCACCCGGATCCTCCCTTTTTCTTTTGTGGGACCAGTTTGCTGGTCTGTCTTTGAATTCGCGACTGTCCACGAGATAGTAGGATCCGTTGTGCAGTACTTTGCTAATGATGAACGGTCCTTCCCATGGAGTTTGCAGCTTGTGATCCTTTACTTGCCGAAGGCGGAGAACCACGTCCCCTTCTTTAAACGAGTGATTCCAAACTCGACGACTATGATAACGTCGGAGTTTCTGCTGGTAGATGGTGGATTGTTGGTCAGCTAAATTCCGAGCTTCTTCGAGCAAGTCCACAGATAGTTGTCGAGCCTCGGCAGCATTTTCTTCGTTATAGGTGGAAACTCACGGAGAATCGTGGATGCCATCAGAGGGTAGTACTGCTTCGGATACGTATACTAGGAAGAAAGGTGTGAAACCAGTGGATATGCTCGGTGTTGTTCGTAAACTCCACAAAATAGAATCTTGGTTTGATTCAGGCTAGTATGAGGCCATTGGCCCGCTCAACTTGCCCATTTGACGGTGGATGAGACACAGATGCAAGGTCAAGCCGGATCCCAACGTCGTGGCAATACTCCTTCAGTTCTCCCTGTCCGATGTTAGTACCATTATCTCTGATGATGTTGTGTGGAACGCCGTATCTTACCACGAGGCTGATGACAAATTTTAGCGTTGTAGCACCATCGGCTTTACTCACTGATTTTGCCTCGATCCACTTGCTGAATTTATCAACGGCGACCAAGAGGTATTCAAAACTACCAGGAGATGATTTTTTCAGTTTACCGACCATATCGAGCCCCCAGACCGCGAACGGCCAAGTGATAGGGATGGTTTTCAACTCTTGAGCTGGTGTGGTTGGCTGTGTGGCATAGTATTGGCAACCCCAACAAGTTTTCACTACTTTCTCCGCATCAGCTTTCGCTGTTAGCCAGAAAAATCCTTGTCGATAGGCTTTTGCAACGAGAGATCTGGGAGCGGCGTGATGCCCGTAATCACCAGAGTGAATCTCCCTCAGTATTTCAATGTCGTCTGTATTTGACACGCATTTTTGGAAAACCCCGTTTACGCTTCTTTTGTGGAGATGTCCATCAATCAATGTATAGGACTTTGCTCACCTGATGATCTGTCGCGCAAGGACCTCATCCTCCGACAACTTCTGATCCACCAGGTACTCTAGGAACGGTCTGGTCCAGGTCGGAGTGATGACCATCACCTCCTTAGCCGGAGACACAGCCACATCTGGGTTTTCTGGGTGAGCACCCTTTACCGAGGGTACCCGTAGAAGCTCCAGGAAAATTCCGGGTGGAATGGGTTTCCGGCCGGATCCAAGCTTGGATAGCATATCTGACGCTGTGTTGTCGTCTCTTCTGACGTACTTGACTTCGTATCGGAGGAAGCATTTTGCGATCTCATCAACTTTGTCTCTGTAAGCTGCCATGATGGAATTCCTGGCATTCCAAGTTCCGGCTACTTGCTGTGCCACCAGGTCGGAATCTCCACAACATATAATGTGCCTTATCCCAATCTCCTTTGCGATGCACAGTCCATGCAGTAGAGCCTCGTACTCTGCCATGTTATTGGAAGCTTTAAAATGAATCTGCAAGACGTACTGCAGTTCTTCTCCGGTGGGAATTTGAGGGTCACCCCAGCCCCCGAGCCTTGGTGTTGCTTGGATCCGTCAAAATGCATGACCCAAGCTTCTGGTTCCGGCACCGGTGTGCCATCCGGAGCTTCAGTCCAATCGGCGACAAAATCCGCCAAGATTTGTGACTTGACTGCTGTTCTGGGCTCGTACTTGATATCGAAAGCGGAGAGTTATATTCCCTACTTTGCTATGCGCCCTGTTGCGTCGCAGTTGTTGATTATTGTGGACATCGGAGCTTTGCTCACGACTGTCAATGGGTGCTCTTAGAAGTAGTGTCTCAGCTTCTGGCTACCTAGGAATACTCCATAGGCGAGCTTCTGAAATTGAGGGTATCATTGCTTGGATTCCATCAGGACCTAGCTGATGTAGTAGACTGGTCTTTGGACTTCGTGCTCGTGTCCTTCTTCCTTTCGCTCCACCACGATGACGAGACGGATGACCTTGCTGGTAGCGATAGGTAAAGGAACATTGGTTCCGATGGTATTGGTGCTGCCAAGATAGGTGGGGAGGAGAGTATGCTCTTCAACTCCTGCAAAGCTGCGTCAGCGGCATCGTCCCAGACAAATTTGTCTGCTTTCTTGAGTAGCTTGTATAAGGGCAGTGCCTTCTCGCCAAGACGGCTAACGAATCGACTAATTGCAGCTACACAACTAGTTAATCGTTGCACATCTTTGAGGAAAGTTGGCCTTTTGATGTTCAGGACAGCCTTGATCTTTTCCGGGTTCACATCAATGCCTCTGTGAGACACGATGAAGCCAAGGAGTTTTCTGGCTGGCACGCCAAAGACACACTTCAGCGGATTCAACATCATCTTGTACTTCCAGCGATTATCGAAGGTTTCTTTGAGATTGCTAATCAAGTCGGATCCTTTCCGGGTCATGACTGCAATGTCATCGACGTATGCGTGCACGTTCCGACCGATCTGATCCTTGAGGCAGCCCTGCATCATTCGCTGGTACGTGGCACCTGCATTTTTCAAAACAAAGGGCATGGTAACATAGCAGTAAGTACCAAAGGGGGTGATGAAGGAAGTAGCCTTTTGGTCCGACTCCTTCATCCAGATCTGATGGTACCCGGAATATGCGTCAAGAAAACACAGGAGCTCCGCCCTCTGCCGTCGAATCAATGACTTGGTCAATGCGCGGCAGGGGAAACGGATCCTTTGTGCAGTGTTTGTTCAAGCCAGAGTAATCGATGCACATTCTTAGTATTTCAGAATTCCTTTTCGGTACAAGGATGGGGTTTGCTACCCAATCGGTATGGATAACTTCTACTACAAAACCCGCCTCTAGTAAATTTGCTAATTCCAATCATATGGCGCGGCGCTTCTTATCTCCAAAGCATCGCATAGCTTGCTTCACCGGTTTGGCACCCGGATTTATGTTGAGGTAGTGCTCGGCGAGTTCCCTTGGTACTCCGGATATATCAGAAGGTTGCCATGCGAAGATATCGATGTTAGCTTGCAGGAACTCGACGACCGCGCTTTCGTATTTGGGTTCCAGGCCAGCTCCGACTGACACCTACTTGGTAGCATCGCCTTCCTTGAGGTCGACCTTCTTGGTGTCAATCGCGGCCTTGAACGAGGCCTTCTGTTCGGAGATCTGCTTCTTGGTGGTGTGCATCTCTTTCGGATCCACCGCGGCCCTGTAGCCTTGCAGCTCCTCCTCAGATAGTATGGACTCCGCAAAGGCGGCTTAGCCTTCCTCGCTGAGTTGAGCTTTCCTGTAGTATCCGGACACGGTTATCATGCCATTGGGGCCAGAATCTTGAGCTTGTTGTAGATGTAGCACGCCCTGGCGTGGAACTTGTGGTAGGTGGGACTGACGAAGATCACATGGTAGGAGCTTTTGAAGGGCACAATTTCGAACGTGATCATCTCTTCGCAGAAATTATTAACATCGCCGAAGGCCACAGGAAGTTTGATGCTACTCAGGGAGTTTGCCTTTTTACCCGGAACCACACCACGGAACTCTGTGGTGTTGTGCTTGAGCTGTTCCTTGGTAAGATTCATCTTCTCCAGAGTCTCCAGGTACATGATGTTTAGGCTGGCTCCGCCGTCCATGAGGCACTTGGAGAAGTCATACCAGTCTATGCGGGGACTAACAACCAAAGCGTAGCACTCTTTTGGGATGACGTTCGGATGATCGTCTCTGTCGAAGGTGTAGGGGTTTTCCGACCACTTGACATACTGTGACACAGCCGGAACTGTGGCGTTCATCCGGAGGGCAGATGTTTTAGCCCGGACTGTTGGAGTTCCGAGGAAAGTGTGGTATGCACCAGCAGTCTTTTTTTCCGAATGGATTGGATTTGTTAGCTGCGGATCTGATGCGGGGTGGCTTTCGGACACCTCCTCCTCAAGACCAACAAGCCCTCCTCGTGGCCCAATGACACGAGCTCGGGCCAAAACCATACGCCAAGAGGTGAATTCACTCCTTTCTACACTTGAACTCGACATAACCTTGGACGGATTGCTACCTCATACCTATGTCTATATGTCATTAGGCACCAATCTCGTCAAGGACCCGGAGGGAGCGTCAAGGAGCCGAGGAGGGGAAGAAGCCTCGTTGCTCATGAACAAGAAGGGAAGACTAAAGAAGAAGAAGAAGGAGAAGGGCTCCAGCCGCCTGCCACCACATGATCGGCACTGCCGCCCCCACCTGGCCGGCACTGCCGGTGGGCGCACCCCGGCACTGCCGGCCCAACGTCACTGGCACTGCCGGCCTCCACCGGCACTGCCGCCCGAGTCGCCTGAAGCAGCCAGGGCCGACACTGCCGCTCCAAGCACACCGGCACTGCCGGCCCAACCGGCACTGCCGCCCCGAGCACGCCGGCACTGCCAGCTCCGCCAAAGTCAACTGCATCTCAGCCGTCTATTTATCATCTATGGACATAAATACTTTATTGTAATGCCCCTTTTACCCCTGGACGGATCTGGGCCTATATATATCTCATTCCCCACCTCAATTAGGGTTTAGACAAGATTTAGGCTTAAACTACTTTGAGCTTTGTCTCCCTAGAACTATGTTTTTTGTATCAAGGCACTTTTGAGAGATTTCTACTCTTCATGGATGATTCAAGGCTATCACCTCTCTCATCTAAGTTCTAGTTGAGATCTCCAACACCAATCTCCCACTTGTTAGATTCTACCCAAGGGTCTCTCTAAGAAATGGTTCTATTGGCTTGGTCTAACCTACCAAGGGAGTAAATTTAGTTTGTGTTGGGTTGTGTGTGTGTGTTTGTATTGGATCTTGTGTTCTTCTTCCTCTCCCATCTCCTTCATCCACTCACTTGGTCAAATTCGTGGGATCTGGGCACATCCTAGCCCTTAGGCCCCATCAAATGGTATCAGAAGCTCTTGGTTAGCCCGGATTTGACCTCCATCCATCCAATGTCGCCCCAAAAAAAATTTCCAAAAAATTCCCCAAAAAATAGCCCTAAATTGTCTTTGGTCAGATCTGCGATTTTGTTGAGTTTTGAGTGGTTTTGATCCATGGATTTCGTGTCCCTATGGTTGATCTACATCTCCACCAATTTTCGCAGCCCAATTCCTTGTATTTCTCTGTAAATCGACGGATTTTTGACCCATTTTCCGCTCAGTTCATCGAGCTGATCATCGGGCTCGTTCTCGACCAGCACTTGCGGGCAGTACACACCGGTGTGGCTTGGCCGGCACTGCCGCCCGTCGTCTTCGTGCTGCCGCTCGCCTCCAACCAGCGCCACGCCCTGCCATAGAAGTCGCTTGCTCCCGACCGCATCCTTGCGTTGCTCAGCACCCACGTCGCCCAGCTCGCTGCTCCGCACCGCCAGCTCCACCTCGCCCCTACATTTCGCCCAGCGCCAGCGCGCTCCGCCGGCCTCGCTCGCCCGCAGCACGCCACCGTGACGCGCCACGCCCGGTTGTCCCCTGCGCCGCACGCACCTAGCCAAGCTCCAAGCCGCTGCTGGCCGACGCCTTTCGCCCCTTCCCCGCACGCAGCAGCAGGCCCCACGAGCCAAGCCATCCACCACCACCCCACCGCCGCCTGGCCCGCCCACGCGCTACCCGCCCCAACCACCGTCCAACGCGCTCGATTTCCTCAGCCCAGCTCCATCTTGCACAACACTTTCCGCAAAATCGCCCGAGCCCGGCAGTACCGCCCTAACCAGCCCGGCAGTGCCGGCCACCGCACCACGGCAGTGCCGCCCGATGCATACCGGCAGTGCCGCCCTGTCTCCATGTGTTGTGCAAGTTTCGCCCAATTTTGACTCATCTTTTTGCCCCAAATTTTTACAACTTTCCGGCGCCTGTTTGACCCCAAACTTTCACAGTTATCCCTTTTCATATTGACTCTAATTTTGACACCATTTTTGAAATTTTTCTACTCCAAATTTTTGACACCTTCGATCGCTCATCGTGACCCAAATTTTCGGGCATTGACTTATTTTGCCCGGTTTCCGTTTTGGAGTGCAAGGATTGTCTACCAAGCTTCCGCGTCTACATCAACACCGCGGCGACACCTTCGGCACCCCGGATTCCGGCGCAACTACGACACATTCATCGCCACCATCGCAAGTTGTGTGTTCCGACACCGCCTAACATATTCATCTTGGTATAACTTGCCCCCCCCCCCACCTTGTAGCTCCTCTTACTTTTGCGATCTACCCTCCCGAGCATTGCTTATCAAGTGTTGCGAGACATTGCACGTGGCCCCGATTGTGAGGTGCATGTGTAGTGTGGAGTCAAGCTTGTAAGTAAGTACTCGTGTGTGGAAAAATAGCAAAAGCGAGGCTAACGCTAATATAGTGCGAGAAAAAGAAAGAAAAGCACAAAAAGAGTGCAAGTGCCATCATAGATACAAAAGAGTGCAAGTGCCACCATAGATACAAAAAAAAGTGCAAGTGCCACCGTATACAAAAGAGTAAAGCCTTTAAGCAAAAGAGAGAGAAAAGAAGAGAGGCCGCGTGTGAATCTTGTTGTCTCTCCTTTTGCAACCAAAGCTTTGTCTCTCCTTGTGTTAGTGTGACACCGAGCGCCACCTTCCTTGTGGATCTTCTTGTTTTTCCGCTCATTCCTTGGTCGCACTAACCCAATCATCTCGTGTGTGTGTTCCATATCATTCTTGTTTCCGTGATCACCATTTGGACATTTGATTTTTGGAGCTTACCCACTCTTAACAACAAACTTGATTTCGGATTTTGACTTTTGGCTTTCCACCATCCTCACCTACCACCATATTTGCTAGCCTTTGCGTGTGTTTTTGTGTGTGTACCCAACACAAATTGAATTATCTCTTGGTTTAGTTAGTTGACCCAATTCTATCACTTCAAGGTGAGACTTGACGGTAGTTTCTTCCAATAACACCCACCATATAGCTTTTGTCGTGCTAACATGGATAGTGAAGAAGAGGATATGGCGGACTACATGGACTACTTCGAGGAGTATACCTCCGCAAGCACCGCGGATGTGGAAGAGCATGTGGAGCTCGACACCAACTATAGCTCCACAAGCATCGCGGACATGACCGACATCGAGGAGCTCTACATCGACAATGGCTCAACAAGCATGGACGACATGGTGGAGCACCACCACGAGGACGACATCGAGGAGCTCTACATCGAAAATGGCTCAATAAGCATGGATGACATGGTGGAGCACCACCATGAGGACGACATCGACATCAAGGTGGAGCCTCACCTCGACTCCACCATGCACAACACCGGTGCTCCCAAGTACCCCCGCTTGGCCAATGGAGCTACATATGAAGATAGAGGACTTCCAAGATGGCGCCACCATGAGAGTGCTTATGCACATGATCATCTACATCGACTTCATCATATGGATCATCAAGAGCGTCCCCAACATGATCGTCATCGACACTCTTCTCCGAGCTCCACAAGGCGCCACAAGCAACATGGCAAGACACGTGAGCCATCTCCTAGGCATGTCGAGGATCGTCATCGACACACACCATCTCATGATGGTCGTCGACCACTTCCATCTCATGGACTCCATCGACATACGTCACCACATGATCTTCGCCGCCACAAGCAACCTCATGATCTCCATCGACCAACATCATCCAAGGATCTTCGACGACACCCATCAAGACACGGTGATGAAGCACGAAGACGAGAGCCTCGACATGAAGGCGACAAACACCATCCTAAGGTGTCTACCACTCCAAGGGTGGAGAGGGCACATCAAAAGGACCTTCCTCATAAGGTGACTCCCACATCTTGTGCCACCACCACAATGGCCCCTACCTCGTCATATTCCTATGGACTCCGATGCTACAAGTGCAAGCAACAAGGCCACCTTCCATGGGAATGTCCCAATATCCTATGTGAGGTATGCAAGGCCAAGGGTCACATGGCATGGCAATGCACAACGCCAAGCGCCGACATGCTCCACTTCGACGAGCTACAAGCCCAAGCCACCAAGAAGCCTATGGCGCCCACACTTCAAGATGAAGACCAACAAGGCCGACTCAAGGGTGAAGTTGATCCGAGCCTAGCTCTCAACAACACTATGGAGCTACCGCTTGAAGACGACTTGGGAGGCGATGGAGTTGAGAAGGGTGAGCATGGGATTCTCCCTTCACCAATGGAGGCGCATGGAGATGAGAAAATCGAGCCTACTCCTATATGCTTGATTGATGAGTTGGTACCAATCCCATGTGAGCATGAGAGCCACTTAGCCCACTTGAGTGCTACCGATAGTGAGTTTAGCGACTTCCACCCCATATGTGAGATTGAGTGCTTCCAATTGGAGGAGATGAGTGAGACATCGAGTGAGTTGCGAGAGGTAGTTGATAGGTCCATGGAGGCCATCGCATTTGCTAACACCTTAAACTCTCCCTCTTTTGTGTTTCCTCATGTTGCACTAGGTTCCATGGATGTTGAAGCGACGATGATGGACAAGAAGATGTACATGGTGCAAGAAGATCATATCACACCATGCTTCGATGACGATGACGATGTCAACCATGTGGAGCATACAACTACCACAATACCTACATCAAATGAGTCGCACTACCAAGGTAAAACCAAAGGTATTGATGACACCATGATCCCCCTCGTGGACATGAAAAATTATGAATTGTTTCCTCTTGCTTGCGATATGAGGACCACTTGCTCTTTCACATGTGTTGTTGACAATGATGACATTATCTTTCGCATGCTTTGCCCTAAATGTTTGAACTATCCCATTATCCTTGCATCCAAAAATTTACACAATAGATCTTTCTTATGTTTAGTATGCAAGAATGATTATTTCATTGTCCACAAGATGGCCCCCATAGCCTTCTCAACTTTTGATGACTACAAGTTGCCACATACCACAAATGCACATAAATGCCATATGCACACTCGCCATGCATTTTATAAAAGCTTGATTTACACTAATGGTGATGTGCACAAGACATGGCACATCATGATGGATGATGTGTTCATATACCATGCACACACACTCTTTCTTTTGCCTATTGTGTGTATAGGTACAAGAATGGCAATCTCAACCTCTACGGAGCATGAGCTCATGACACGAGCACTAGAGAGCTACCCCAACAAGAATTTCAACGACAAGATCGAACACCGCACCGTACTCATACAAATAGGTCATCACACCAAACCCGATGGCAAGGACGAGATGCATCATCCAAATCATGATATTCATGCGGAAGGGTATGTTCATAAAAGCCTTCACCCATGTGTGTGTCCGACAATTCTTGGCATGTTTGCGGTTTGTCCCAATCGTCACCCCTTTTGCGTCTTATGTAACATATCTTGAAACATCTTGTTGGCACAATGGTTGTTGTATGTCTTGATGATATCATCATACAATCCAAGAATCTCAAGGACCATGTTATACATGTGAGAGACACCTTATGCATCTTCTGCCACTTTCCACACAAAAAGTTGCTCTCCTTTGAATTTGACGTTCATCTATGGCAATTGAAATGGATTCTTTGAAACTTGAGGATACTCATACTGGCTCACGCCAACCATAATGGCCCAAACTCGAAGTTTCCATAGCCTTGCCATTGTACATAGCAATTTTGAGAAAATTTTGGCCACCACTACTTGCCTCTTGAATGTTCCATTTGTTTGGGACAACGCTACACAACACATTTTTTACAACTTTCCAAAGAATTTTGCGCATGAAACACCCTTCGCTTTACCAAATGTTGACTACACCGACACTCTTTATGTCCCAATTTTTGCCAAGTGTCCCTTTGAGAACGGAGTTGATACTTCCTATTTGCATGAGAGCTTATTATCCATCGATAACAAAATTTGCAAAACCAAGTTTTCCATTCGAGATTTGCTTTTACCCGAATTCTCCTTCGGACGCGACTTTCTCTCTCCACCACTTCATGGGAGAACCTTCATGGACTTCAACAAGGACGCCCGCACCACGACGAACATCCATAAGGATACAAGGGCAACAATACACGAACAAGTTCTTCGCCAAGCTACAAGGATCAACGCATACATCATCGACAACAAAAATTCCAAGTACTTGGTGAGCATGACATTCACCATCTCGGTTCTCTCACCATATCATGGAGATGAGGAGGAACAAGAGTCGAGGACGACTCTTCACCAAGGGGGGGAGATGATGTGGGGTGGCTTTCGGACACCTCCTCCTCAAGACCGACAAGCCCTCCTCGTGGCCCAATGACACGAGCTCGGGCCAAAGCCATACGCCAGGAGGTGAATTCACTCCTTTCTACACTTGAACTTGACATAACCTTGGACGGATTACTACCTCATACCTACGTCTATATGTCATTAGGTACCAATCTCGTCAAGGACCCGGAGGGAGCATCAAGGAGCCGAGGAGGGGAAGAAGCCTCGTTGCTCATGAACAAGAAGGGAAGACCAAAGAAGAAGAAGATGGAGAAAGGCTCCAGCCGCCTGCCACCACATGGCTAGCACTGCTGCCCCCACCTGGCCGGCACTGCCGGTGGGCGCACCCCGGCACTGTCGGCCCAACGTCACCGGCACTTCCGTCCTCCACCGGCACTGCCGCCCGAGTCGCCTGAAGCAGCCAGGGCCGGCACTGCCGCTCCAAGCACAGGCACTGCCGCCCCGAGCACGCCGGCACTGCTGGCCCCACCAAAGTCAACTGCACCTCAGCCGTCTATTTATCATCTATGGACATAAATACTTTATTGTAATGCTCCTTTTACCCCTGGACGGATCTGGGCCTATATATATCTCATCCCCCACCTCAATTAGGGTTTAGACAAGATTTAGGCTTAAACTACTTTGAGCTTTGTCTCCCTAGAACTATGTTCTTTGTATCAAGGCACTCTTGAGGGATTTCTACTCTTCATGGATGATTCAAGGCTATCACCTCTCTCATCCAAGTTCTAGTTGAGATCTCCAACACCAATCTCCCACTTGTTAGATCCTACCCAAGGGTCTCTCTAAGAAGTGGTTCTATTGGCTTGGTCTAACCTAGCAAGGGAGTAAATTTGGTTTGTGTTGGGTTGTGTGTGTGTGTGTGTTTGTATTGGATCTTGTGTTCTTCTTCCTCTCCCATCGCATTCATCAACTCACGTGGTCAAATTCGTGGGATCTGGGCACATCCTAGCCCTTAGGCCTCATCAGGATCCTTCCTTGGGATCCGGCGAAGCTTATCCCTCTTCCATCGCCTCCGAACTGTCTTCATCCTTGTCCTTTTCTTTGTTCTTGACTTTTCTCCTTTTCCACGTGGGCGGTTGTTCCTAGCACACTTGTATCCTGCTTCCGGGTCTGTCTTGAGATCATTGACCCACTTGCAGTTGCGATTGGTGTGGGAGGACTTGCTAGTAGCCGGATCCACATAGGCTAGGCACGACATGTCCCTGTATTCTTCATAGGTTTGGGGAGCGCGGAACCCAGTAACGGTGACTTCGTCAGCGCGCTGCTGGCCCCTGTCGGCTCCGCCACCACGACTGCGGCCTCTTCTGCCTCCTTGACCACAGCGCTAGAACGTAATGGCGACCATGTCGGATCCGCCGCTCTTTTGGTCTTCGCGGGGATTCTTCTGCTTGTTCTTTGTTATTGTCGTCGCGGTTCTTCTTTTGCTAATGTAGGGGTACGGTTGTGGCCACAAGTTCTCTGCCTGCATCGTCATCGGCAGTGGTGTGAGTACTAGCTATGGTAATCATGTCATCCAGCGTGAGCTTTTGCTCATTTAGGAGGCACGTTAGATTGTGCCGGAGCAGCCCTCCCCTCTGCAAGCCACCTATGAAGGCTAGTATTGCTGTGTGATTATCCACGTTGTCGCACTCGTTTATTGTTTCTAACCACCAAGAAAGGAAGGCTCGAGAGGTTTCGTTTTTCTTCTGGATGCAGGCATGCAGGTCGCTGGCCGTGGATGGTCTCTTGTAGGTGCCCCTGAAGTGTGCCTCGAAGGCGAGCTTCAGGTCAAACCAGCAAAAGATGGGGTTCTCTTCGAGGTCACTAAGCCAAGTACGGGCCGGACCAAAAAGGTACAACTGGAGCATGCGGCAGGCCGTATTTGGGGTCCCTCCGGTAAAGCTGACTACATTGAAGTAGTCCTCGATCTAGGTATCGGGTCTCTCACTGCCATCATAATGCTTCAGATTTCCGGGTAGCTTGAGGGTCATGCCTTTTGGCGTTTTTTCCTCTCGGATCCTCCTGCCAAAACACTTCGGGCCGATGTACCCAGTCTTGTACTCGTTGAGACGTTCCCATGCATCCTTTTTGCGGCCAGGGGATTCTGAGCGAGAGCGTGATCTCCGGCCTCCACCTCCGCCACTAGGTGGTGCGGACGGAGATCTACGAGGGGTCGGTAAGACTTTTTGGTTCCGCCGTCAGATTCTCCATGCCCTTCTTGGTGCTGACTCCGGCCGCGGTGGCAACCTTCGCTGTCATGGCGGCTGCCTTCGTCGTTCCGGCTTCTACGGGGATCCGGCTCATGTTCCTCGTTCCGGCTCCTACGGGGTTCCGACACGCGCTCTTTGTTCCGGCTCCTCTGAGGCTCGACGTTGTCGCGGATGTTAATTCCGCCAGGCCCATGAGGCCTAGGGTTTCATGCGCGACTTCGTCGGCGAGGTGGCAGAGGAGGGCGCTGGTTCCGGGGCGGAGGGGATGGATTTCGGTACTTGTCCTTGCGAGCATACATCGGGTCCTTCCCCTTGTTTTTCCCTGCCGGAGTGTCCGAAGGTATGGGGATCGGATCCGGGTGTTCCCTGGTCTTTCTTCTGCGCTCCGAAGATCTGGTGCGCGATTGCTCGTCACGATGTTCCCTTCCCGAGGCGTTCTTCTGCGCAGTGGACACGCACAGCTCCGGGTTGGATTCCATCCTGCGCGAAGTATCCGCCTTACTCTGTTGCTTCATTGCTGAGGCGACGAGTGTGCGGAGGTGGTTGATGTCGATTTCTTCGTCATTCTTAGCCAGGAGCTCCGTAGCCTTCTTCATGTTATCCTTTGGGGTTGCGAGCGGCCGATGATTGGTGGGGCTGTCAAAGTTGATCTTCCGGGGGCGAATAGATTCCTGGCGGATCTTTTTTGCTTCCCTGTTAGCATCCGACTATCATCGTCCACCGATCTTTGAGCTCTCTGGCTTGTTTTAGGTACTCTGTGGTCCTGCGCTCTTGTTCCCCGACCACTTCTATTAGCTCTTCAGCGTCTACCCTTTCCTCAAGCATTGCTGCAGTAGTCTTGGTGAGCTTTTCTGCTTGCCAACAGTTCTTTTCTTTTGGTATCTAAAGCTTCCGGATCTGCGGCCTCTTTGGCTGTTATTGGTTTGGTCAGGATTTCCGATTGCTTGATACCATCCTGGCCTGCTACCCTGACGAGATCGTCCATTGACATTTGTTCCCCAAAGTCGAGGCCACGTCCTAGTCCAGGCTCCGGCATGGTGCGAGAGCGAACCCGATGCGGAGCGTCCAGATCTGACTGGCCCGGAATTACGGCGTTGGGCGGAGTTGTTTCTGAGTCGTTGTCTTTGTCCAGCCCAGTTGCGGTCGCTAGGACCTCCCTAGGCGGAGCGGATTCGACCTCAGCTTTCTCCTTGTACTCCATCCATCAGACGGTTGTACTCTTCCGAGTCTATGGAAGATGCATCGCCGGAGAGCGGGCTCGGGTTCTCGAGGATCGAATCTTCGTTGTCTCCGGCTGCTTTTTGCTGATCCGTAGCATTGTTTTCTTCGGCCTCCTCGACTTGCATGGTCCGGCTCCATCCTGAGGAGGGGCGATCTCCGCGGTGTGTCAAAGGTAGTGCACAAAGTGGCACCTTTGCTTCTCTAACACCTGGAGACCCAGACGGATCTGCATTGGTCCGCCACCACTGTTTCCTGCTCAGGGGCTGATTGGGTGGGCTTTGGAATCATCGAACTCAACGCACTGCTCGATCGCCGAAACAGCAAACAAGTAACGCGGTGGCGCCGCGCAAAGGAAACGCCTTACGATCGAGATCTCCTCGAGCTTCTCGTCGAGCGCGCGAATCCCATTGACCAATGTAGCGACCCTCGAAGCGAAGGCGTCCAGCGTCTCATCTTCTCCCATCTCCAAATTCTCGTACTTCTTCTGCAAGGTTTGTAGGGTCGCCTCGCGGACGCGCTCGTGACCAAGATTTAGCGTCTTGATCGTCTCTCACGCCTCCTTTGCAGATGTCTTCGAGATTAGGTGCTGCTTCACTTCCATCCTTGCGGTACTTCGGCGCGCCCTTCATGAACTCGTCGCCGCCGGGATCGACAGCCTCCCAGACTTCGTTGGACTCGAGCGCCCACATCATCATGGTCGCCCATACCGTGTAGTTGTCGCGGATGTACTGCCGATACTGTGTCGACACCGGCGCCGCGGCGCCGGAATACTCGCTCACCTCCTTCGTCATGACCTCCCGTTACTAGAAGATCCTCCACGAGGCTCTAATACCAATTGTTGTTCCAGACTCGGCAGTACTCTCGTCGATCTAATACCAAACACAGCCCCTGCCGTCGAGTGCTTTCCAACGACTGACGATGAAGTGATTTCCGACCAGACGTCACGCACGTACCAATCACCAATCCGTCTAGACGTGCACGTCAAATCAGCTAAACTAGCTAGCAGCTAGCTCGATCTGTTGCAAGCAGCAACCAGGGAAAAAAAATAGCGCGCTATAATAAAATAGCGTCAGCCGAAAAATATGCTATTAGCGTGCTATAGCGTGTTAATAGCGCGCTATAACATGCTATAGCGCTGGAATGATGTAGCGTGGACTGTCTAGAAACGATATAGCATGCTATTAGCGTCGAAATAGCGCGCTATTTTTTTCCATGGCAGCAACACAACGCACGCACACAAATATTGATTGAATTGCCAAAGGCTCGTGTCGAGCCTTCTCTTTGATTCAACTCACGGTGTTGGTTGTCGATTACAGGAGATTTACACATGTATAAATAGGCTAAGCTATGCCCGATGCAAACCGACTAGGAGATGCAAGTCTAATTCTACCCGGACTATGAACTCCAATATGTATCGAACTCATGTACGTGTGCACGCGTACGCCTCCATACGGATATACGGCGTGCTTAGTCCTAACAGCACATAGGTCCTATATATGTCCCGGTCGGCAAGGAACACGATCAGATGCGTACGAATCCAGTAGGCTCTCCCGATCGAGGCAAATCAATGGAGGGTATCTCTACCCCGAATTTTCAGGTCGGCGATGAGCACGACAAGGCAGAGGACGGGACTGACTGTGGCCTGGCACTACGCACCTTGTGCGAGCAGATCCGCCTGCAGATGGAAAAGGTCGAACTGAGTTTGGTCTCCACAAACACGGAACATGAGAGGCGGAAGCAGATCCCCGTGCTGCTGCAATCCATTGCCGATACTATCACGCGCTTCTGTGCGGCCTACCCGGAGAAGAAGGAGATGGACGTAGCTAACTTGGAGGATGAAGTAGGAGGAGAATTGGTGATGAGCAGCTGCAAATTCTCCACGGAGATGAAGGAGGCGGAGGAGGAGAGGAGGGTACAGGTCCAGGGATATGCCACGGAGACGTCGTCCGAGTCCGACCAGAGCGACGACGACGAGTTCCAGTACCGGTACGAGGAGGAGGCCTTCGCTCGCTTCCGTGCAGGCTGGGAGCGTGCACACGGTGACAACAAAATTGACTTCCAAGACCTCAGTGAGTAGCATGTCATGCATCTTGTTTTCTTTTCTTAACTATAAGCAGTATCAGTACTAGATTGTTTGCTTTTATAACGGATGCTAATTCCCTCCTTAACGGATGCAGCGTTATTCAGTCCTATGCTGTTTACGCACTGCACGCCGGGGTTCATGCCGATAGACGCTATCAACGTCAAGACCGTGCAGGTCTGCTCCATCAAAGTCACTGACCTCAAACACTTCAGCTGGCCGCTGCAAGTGCACGGCGTGGTCTCTGCCCGAGACGCCGTGGATCACCGCCGCAACCCCATATTTCTTCGTCCCAGGGATGACTGCCAAATCCTAGACGAGGCGGTATGTTATAGTACTACTCTTCTTGTATTCAGTTCTTCTCTTTGCTGATTATTAGTTAATGGAAAATACAATGACCATGCTTGCAGCATCCGTTTCTGCACTTGACTGGCCCAGTTCGTGCCATAGTATCCGAGGAGCCTGTTGACATCGAGATCCAACTAATAGTGAAGGGCGCAACAGCGGATGAAGATAGGGCATTGATCCGTTACGCGTTCTATTATGATGGTGATAACGGCGCTAAAGTGCGTACCAGCACCATTGAGAAGCACTCTTGCACGCTTGAGTTGTGCACTCAGCAGATTATCCGTTCTGTTCAAGCCACTATCTTTGGCGTTCATGTTGTTGATGACAAGTCGACTCCTTTTGAACATGGTTTCAAGGTCTTTTGCTACTCGCTGACTCAGCGTGGTAGTGAGAACACCAACGAGTCCCCTCCATCTCTGCAAGTTGCGTTGTTTGATTCGAAAGTCGGAAGAAAACCTGGAGTGAAAGGTGGTTTCATCAATCTGTCAAGGCAGGTTGTTTCTGTAGAGATGCGTGGGAAGCTGAAAGTTGTCGTTCAAGCCTACTCACAGTCCGGAGACATCGCTGCACAGGGTCATGTTTTGGTCGTTCCGAAGAGATGCAACACGAGTCAGCATGAACTGGAGCTTGGTGGCTTCAAGGTAGTTTTCACGGTTGCATGGTCTTTGCTGGTTGATGATGAAGATGCGATTTTGATAAATGGAATGGCCGACCCCTTTGCACTATTACCCCCTATGCATCCCTCTATTGCTAGTTTATTAGAGTAGGTAATTTGTTGTGTTCGAGTCTACTTTATGAATAACCATATATATTTATTCATGTGTTGTGTATTGCTTCTTGGGCACTAAATCACATTAGTTAGATCAGATACATATAATAATTCCGGAAATTCAATTCGGCTCCTGCGTGCGTATGCTCCCTCTACCAACAAAACATATTTCGGAGTGTGGAAAAATTTTGACAAAAAATTTTACATGTACATCTCCATAATATATGTGTATGCGTCAAGTTTCACGAAAAAATAATATTTTTTGTGGCCTATGTGAAAAAGAGAAAACTTATCCTGTGAAAAACATTGTTTCCAGCACTAAATTTTGTCTTTTTTACACACGTCACATGCTAAGTTCATTTTTTATGAAACAACTTTGTGAGCGCGTAGCACGTGAAGATGTACGTGCGAATTTTTTGTTTCAATTTTTTTTTGAAATTTAAAATATATGTAAGATGCATTTTAAAATATAGGGAGCATATGCTCCCATGTTCCAAAACACCACTATATAAAGTTGTACCACTTTGCTCAAACCACATCAGTGCATCTACATTAACCTCACATGCCTATGTGACTTATTGGTGGCCACACATCCGTTTGGGTCCACGGTGGGCTTTCCTGGACCCTAGAAAGGCTCACCAAGACATTGAAAAACTCAGTTTGACAGGTCCTGAGGACTCGTTTTAACTCAAAAGCTGACACTCCTCTCTCACCTCCACACCGGCCTCTTCCGGTAATAGCAACTTTATCCAGACACTCAGTGTATAGTGCATATGGCTTTCAATATAATCCCCCAAAGAATTAATGTTACAAAATTTATTTGGCAGTTGGCTAGCGGGAGTGGCCAAAAATGATAAAGCACATATCCAAGTTGGTGTGTGTTGTACTTTGGGCCATTTAAAATGTGAGAAACAACTATATTTTAATCAAAATCTACTTTCATCTATGCATGTTATTCCACTAGCTAACCATTAGATCCGTGTGTGGTTGTACCTACATCAATGGTGAAGCGAGAGGATTTGGCTACTAGGTGCAATCGACTGGAGATGGTTGCTCGGGATATATATAGAACCAGTGCAGCTGGAGTTTTGATCATAGATTAACATGATGTTGCAGAGCCACTTCATGTTTTTTGTTTTTATTTTTTTAGATGGTTAATACATGTATCGATCATGTGTGACCTATGATGTTATTCTTTATAAAATGGAAATTTTGAATTAGGAAATAAAAGTCCGCATGCATCATCGATACAGAGGCTGAGACAAGGCCTCCTTTTCGAAAAATATAAATTCTGAGACATCTAGGCCTCGTGTTTTTTCAAAACGGGGATGCCCAGCCTCTGCATTAATTGATGCATACAGCTATTTATTGCATTGTTATTAAATATTACTACCATTATTACACATCATAGTAGGTCACTTAAAGTTGCAACATGAATAAGCCATCTAAAGATACGTATCAGCCACCGATATCTGTCTAGGACTCACGTGAAAACGTTGTTGACTAACCACAATGTCTGTATACAAGCTATGACGGATCCTGGAACCATATGCTCGCCAAGAGTTACTGAAAAAAGGGCGCAGATCTTGCAGGTAGATACTACATTGGCTCGATGAAAAGTCTCTCAATTGTTTTCTCAAGATGCTCACTGGCCGTGTACGCATCGTTCATGTTGTCATAGATGAAAGACGCGCTAAGGGCCAAGCTGATAATACGTTGCATAGCTGGGAGTAGAACACGATTTCCAAACCGAGCTTGGTTCAAAGTCCTCCATTCGTCTTCCATGAGTGCATCAATCCTTGCGATCGCCACGTCGCTCGTGACATTGTACTCGTTGATGTAACAATCCACGGAGCTTGCAACATCGCTGTTGCACTTTCCACGCTGCATATTAGAAGTATCACGTTGATTAAATAGCATGCATATGTTCATGCTTACTAAAAAAAGGCATACTATCAGTAGTTTTCCATTCTAAAGCTTGTATATGGGTTTTACCCACATTTGAAAGTGTAAGTTGTGTGGTCGGTTGATGAAATTTGAGTTTGACCTACTTCTATACTAATTTAATAAAGGTTAACGAGGCAAATGTAAAATCATTAGAGATAATTTTCAATGTGCACAAGACAATATCACTTTTTTGTCATGAAATACTCATCATTAACTTGATTGTTCGTGAAACTAATAATCTAGGATACATTTCATTAACCAGAGAGTAATATGCATGAATAAATTGACCTTGAAAGGATCTATACCTTAAATGCAGCAAGGTCGTTCATAAAACGTACAATCTTTCCGGTTGCTACTACAACATCAGGGACATCAGCTGTCCACTTGAGTGCTTGCTTCATTATCGTGTCACCCATGCCAGTCATCATACTTACACATACTGTTGGTGCACCTACGGTTAGGCTAGTCAGATTCACCTGGTCTATAAATCTTGGCTTGTGATTCTTGTGAGACCATTCGGCTTCTTGGAGATAACCAGTCACATTATTTTGGATCTACATGCACAAGAGAAATAACTAACTGTTAATTATTGTTTTTATTTTTCCTCAATTATTACGATGCTATTACCAATAAGAAAAATTGATGTGACATAATGTACATGTTAAAAGAAAATAAATCAGGGCATGCAGCCTAGAGAACTTCTAGATAAATTATTCTATGTTCATACCGCTTTTTTTAGATGATAAATATCATAGTTGATATCAATTGGCATTTCACCCTCAATATTTTTGAAGGTCCTCAACAACTCAATATAAAACTTCTTCAGGTACTCCGGTAGAAGAGAAATGGCACTCTCATCCCATCTACATCACAGGGATTGTTGCACGAAATGGTGAGGGAAAAATAGTTAGATTGACCATTAGCGTGTTAATTATATCTAAATACTAGAAAGAACCACACATGACCTATGGGTTCATCGATTGATCAACGGAAATAATGTAGAGTGAGACCAAACCTTTGTACGGCTTCATGTAGCTTCCGACAATCCTCTATGGTACCATGGGTATCATATGTGTCATCTAAAATAGTAATTAGCAGCATCATCTTGGCGATGATAATGCGGGGGAGCTCAAAGCATCTCTCGTAGTATATCACATAGGCCCAAGTGTAGCTCTCTACCACACGGTTGCGAATATAACTTAGTCCAATGCTATCATAAATATGTTTCCACCACCTGCTAATTCAAGTAGAGTCATTTTAAATAGTAATTTTGGGCACAATGTACGAACATAACTTGCCTAGCCCTATTAAGAGTTAATATTACTCCATCCGATCCGAAAAAAGAGTCGGGCGGCTAGTACAATTACATTTTACACTTACACCTTGGGAAATCAGAAAACTAGCCTATCAGTTGACTGGATCTGGCCGATGCTAAAACTTCCATGCGAGAAGCAGCTTCCATGCATCCGGCGCCGCGCGTACGCACTCCTCCGCCTCCACCTTGCACCCCCTCCGTCGCGGTCGCCGGTAGATCCACGCGAGCGCTCCAAACGGCTGGCGTGCCCTTCTCTCGCGCTCTTCTTGCTGAGCAGCTCCTCTTCCACCTCGCCTCCCTTCACGCCAGCACTACCCACTCCGCTGCATCATCGCCACCCAGTCCCGCCGTTCTTCCCGGCCTGGATTATGTAGAGTTGGCCGGAAGTGGTAGATCAAGCCATGCACGGTGGTGCTTCTCTTTCCGGTGAGGGGAAAAATCGCGGACGGGGTCGAGCGCGGTGTGCGGGTGTGTGGTTGCTGGTTGGGTAGGACATGGAGTGAGGGTCGTGGAAGAGACAAATGCAAGGTTGTTTTCGTAAAATGACCCATCCGACACTTTTTCCGGATCGGAGGGAGTACTATGGTGCATGCCACGGGGATGCCGGATTGTATATTAATGTTAAAATCATGTTATTGGACTGGCTTGCCAAGTCTTTTGTGTAAAAAAAAATCCACAACCGACACTAATAATCGTAACATATGGTGCTTACAAAACACGAATAACTACTACCCATAAAAGATATCTTAGATTTATCTAAATTTGGGTGTATCCAGATACTATTATGGTATGGAGGAAGTAATATAAACACCTTAGTCAGTCCGTCCTTCAAACCACTGAGATACTTCAGGTATTGTAGTCAGTTTACTCTATAAAATCTTCTACAAAAAATAATCTAATTAATTTTATATTCATAAATTAAGGCCTAACCTAGTGAACCATCTCCCCTCACACATGTTCGTGAACGTGTGCGCGCGCGTGTGTGGGTTTGGCAAAGGCACTTCTACATGATCACATATGTAGTTGCCCTCTTCGTCCTCGCTGATAAAATCCTCCTCGCGCCACCGTCTGAAGAGATGGGTTGAAGAAGCTAATAAAGCGATAGGAGATAGTGTGACTTAGAGGAGGCGCCTTGTCTAAGGAGGCGTCTTGGGCAAGGAGACGCTACGTGTCCTCGCTGCATCCAAAGCAAAGGAGACTCCGCCCATCTTGCCCCCATTCATCGACATCCACGTGGCATGTGCTACTGCCACCACAAGTTGTTAGTTTAACCTTTTTATTAAAAACGTTTGTGTCTTTGTTTTTCAAGGATTTAGAATACCTATAGTAGTTAATATCAAATGATAGTGTAGGATAAGGAGGATGCATTCCTCAATTCAAATTATGAGAAAACTATAAAAAAATTGCTGTAGTGTGGTTCTCATCTTTTATGTGCACCATTATAAAAAAAACAAGGTGGAGCTAAATTCAACTTTAAGACTGACATGTTTTCTATGTGAAATTCTCTAAAATTAATATTTTGATACCAAAAACTCGTTTTTTCTAAAATTTCTATGTCAAATTTTTTTAGTTATTGTTGATAACTTATATGCAGATAACTACACTCTTGAGTGTTTCAGCGGCCATGCATGTCTTCTCGAGCCAAGTAGTGGCATTCCGTTTATAGAAACGGAAGTGTATGTGAAAGCATGTACACCTCAATTATTTATGTATTAGGTTTCGTTTTTTTTTGCTTTGTCAATGAAGATAAAAGAGAACAAAAAAAACATACTCAGTAATAGCTTTGAGCTCCTTCAAATGGACATGTTGCAATAGGTTGAAATCTAGTTTTGCGAGCTCTAGTAGAACTGGGTTATGCCCTTCCTCTTCTTCATACTCCGAGATATAATACAATGTTTCCACCCTCTTACAGCTCCTTGGCAATGGTCTATGAAGTGCGCGTTTGACTTGCTGAGCTAGAGGGGACTTGAGACTACCACTCACTAATTCAAGATGATGCCTTGCAAAAAATATGGCCTCTTCAAGAGCTGGTTCACCATGAATAAGAAGATGGGCTGCGTTATATAAACACAATAGTACGCTTGGCTGACTAGTTATATCCCTCTTAAAGGTTCCGTCTTCACCCTTGAATTTGTTGAACACATCTGCAAGATACGTATAATAATTAATGTACTTTCTCCGGTTCAAAAAAATTGCCCAAAAATAGATGTATAGGGAGTACTAATTTTATCTACCAATGAGAAACTTCAAAAAAAATACTATAAGCAATCATTAAAGTAAAAGATGTTGGACCAGGTGCTTTCCAGAAGAACATATATTTATGAGCATGACTATAATGAATATAGTGAGGCTCATAAGTCAGTTTCAATAGGAATTATGTGGCATTTATAGACACTGATGTTTTCGTTCCCAGATGTAGATGGGTCGTCATATGTACTATACATTACCTGGAGATACCCAGTGTCCATGCTCCCTAAGCAAGCGAAACCGAAGAGCATCTTCATGCAGGCTGGCTGAACTAGTAAGTTTGTTCTCAAGGATTTCACTTAAAGTGTTGTGAATCTGCTCCTCGAAGAGGTGATCTATTCCGAGATGTTGGAGGGTATCGAGCAAGAACATTCCCTCCGTGCTATTGCTAGTGTTAAACATCATGTGGACGTCCTCCTTCAGTTTATCGGCTCTCGTCATCATCCAATCCTCTGACCTCTGCCATGCAGGAATCGATCAATCAAGAGAGTAACTTCTTTTTCTTCGAAAATTGGTAGTCTTAGCCTCCGCATCAGTTGATACATATGGCCTTTTATTAACTTATTTAGTAGTTCAGCAGAGTCTTACAAGTGCTTGCAAAACATGCGTGTACGCGTACGTAAATTAACAAAGTTGTAAACCCGGCCAGATGCTAAATAACGGGCTAGGTTTTCATTTGTGTACCTGCTGTGGCTTTGGCTCGTACTCGATGAAGAAGTCGCCCCATGGCGAGGGCTCAAACTCAGAGCCTAGCTTCTTCTCAGGAGTGGCAGCAGTGCCGGAGGGCGCCATGCATGTACTCCCCGGCCTTATGCGCACGATGCTTTACTCCAGCTAGGTGGCTAACAACAGCGTGCTTTGGGAACCAGAGAGATCAACGTCTGGTCTTTAAATACTCCTATTACGCCCCCACAGAAAAGAAAAACTCTTGGGACATTTTACTCTAAATTTTGTGTGGCGGTTCGAGAAGAAAACCCTGGGACCAAAAACACACCTGAGAGATTCTGAAAACGTTACCATTCGGGAAACCAATCAGCTTTCCATCTTCGGTCGTTTCTCTAATGTAAGTACAACTGCGAGCCGGCAGCCTGAGCTCGTCCATTCTTTTCTTATCAGTTCACCCTGCCTTATCACCAACAACCAACACAATTGTAGCTACCTCTCTGTTGATCGTACTCTATTCACCTCCATCCACACAAGTAGCTAGCTCTATCTACCTGAACTGCAGCCAGGCTCCATCGCGAGGAATCACGTGTTATGGAATCTAAGGACGGTGGAGCTATGTCTGTGTTCACCGTACTCTCTTTCCCTGCATCCACACAAGTAGCTAGCTCTATCTACCTGAAGTTTACTCATTAACGGTATCCAAGCTCCATTGCGAAGAGTGACACTTTACCCAAGCTTACAGCGATTGGTGCCTGGTGGTTTGTGACGCTGCCGTCCACAAGGAACTGTAAATCATCGGCGTTATTTCTAAATCAGTGGCAAAGGACGAATTTTTTTTTAGGTCGGGCGAACTACAAATCATTACAAAAACTGATGAAAAAATTAAAGTTAATATGTTATATGCTCCTAAAGCAATCACCTAGTATGATGGTAATAGCAACATATTTTAGTACAATTAAAAAGTTACAAGCAAGCATACCGACGATGAAGCTTTAATTGGTCTAGATGTCCTAAACAATGGCAAAGCTCCACATTTACAAAAAAATCGTTCTTAACTTTAACAAGATCAGCTTTTAAATATCCCTTGCTCACACCATTGAGACATTAACCTAACCATAGCACATCTTATTGCGTAACTCTGAAATATTCAGAAAAAATGTACTTCATATTCAGAAATTTCAGAAAGAATGTACTTCATCTTTACCTCTTCACCTCAGTCTTCTTAATTTTAACAGAAAGATGTAACAGAATACCTTTCAATCTAGAACAAAAGTCAAGCCCAAGTGTGACCGATACCCCTTGCCGTTCAGCTCCGCTGCCGGGTACCCGCTGAAAAAGCTACCGCATTTCCGCCGTTTCGCGCCTTGCGCTATTGGCCGACCTCCCGTCCTGGCTTCCGTCGTTCCGAGTACCCCGCCGTTCGCCAGTCCCCTGCCCGGCATGTCGTCGGCTCCCTTCAATCTGGAGGTCACACCACCGCCGCCACCAAGTTCTCTCTCTAGCTAGGTCCCCTGGCGGCTAGCTCGATCGGTCTCTGGTTCTATCATGACGTGAAGTGGAGAAGTTGAGGCTGGAAGGCCCAAGACCACACGGCCCAACTGGCCAGTTTATCCAATCAATTGATACCAGATACTCATCAATACTACTAATCAATTAATGTTCTAGATCAAATCTCCTAGAACAAAGTTTCTTTAGACATGAAAATAGGTTGTCAAATTCTGAAGCTCATAGACTAGCTCGTTTTGCTGTTTCTCTTAGTGTTGGACGCCAGGTTTGGCTTGCACAGCCGCCTCACGGTTTATGTATTCCAAACAACATTATCTTTGAATAAAGAGCTATGTTAACCCTCAAAAAAAATCAATACTACTCCATCTTATGCTCAAAAAAAAAATCAATACTACTCCATCCGTCCACAAATAAGTGTACATGTGAGTTTTCGAAGATAAATTATAAAGTGAAGTTAAAAATACATTGGGAAGATGCAAACCAACATCTCACTTCTCTTTAATTCTTTCTCCTCCAATGAGCTAAGTGTATGTAGAAAATAAGGAGAACATGTGCTAAATGTTATTGGGTATGATTTATGTGCGATGAGGGAGGCAATTTTTGCGACTTTAATGTGCATTGAGAAGATAGAAGTACACTCTTTTATGGAAAAAGTTTGGAGCTAAACGTCCACTTATTTGAGGAGGCACTAGATCGGTGGCGGTGACAATCGGCCGGTGGCGGGGCTAGTCGGTGGAAGGCGTGGTGGGATCCAGTGCGGGATCTGGGGTGGTGGTTCGGTAGCGCATCGGCAAAGCCAAGGCTGAGAGGAATGCGGCGCCAACATTAGCCGCCATCAACGCCTCCATCGAGAAGATGGTATCCTCCTTCTCCCTCGAGAACAAGGAGGTGGTCGATAGGGGCGCCTCCATGTGGAAGGCAATGTTGGAGAAACAAGATGTGAAGATTGGGTTGGAGAGGGAGAAGGTGGAGGCGGCCAAGATGGAAACTCAAACCGGTGTCATGAAAGCCATGAATGAAGCGACGTAGCTATCTGATGTCTACGGGTGCTTCTATTCTTGTAGACAGTGTTGGGCCTCCAAGAGCAGAGGTTTGTAGAACAGCAGCAAGTTTCCCTTAAGTGGATCACCCAAGGTTTATCGAACTCAGGGAGGAAGAGGTCAAAGATATCCCTCTCATGCAACCCCGCAACCACAAAGCAAGAAGTCTCTTGTGTCCCCAACACACCTAATAGGTGCACTAGTTCGGCGAAGAGATAGTGAAATACAGGTGGTATAAATAAGTATGAGCAGTAGTAACGCAGCAGTAGTAACGCAAAGAAACAAGTAAATAAGCAGACGATAGCGATATTTAGGAACAAGGCCTAGGGATCATACTTTCACTAGTGGACACTCTCAACATTGATCACATAACGGAATAGATAAATGCATACTCTACACTCTTGTTGAATGATGAACACCATTGCGTAGGATTACACGAACCCTCAATGCCGGAGTTAACAAGCTCCACAATTCAATGTTCATATTTAAATAACCTTAGAGTGCATGAAAGATCAACATAACCAAATAGATCACATCAATACCGTCACAGTAATAGTTAACTTCACAATCTACAAGAGATCATGATCATAGCCTACGACAAGAACCACACGGTGCACACACTAGTCACCTTTACACCATGCGGGAGGAATAGACTACTTTAATAACATCACTAGAGTAGCACATAGATGAATTGTGATACAAAACACATTGCAATCATAAAGAGATATAAATAAGCACTTCACTACGCCATTCATAACAGTGAATAAGTATTCTCGTGAAATATAGCCTAAGAGACCCACACGGTGCACACACTAGTCACCTTTACACACGTGGGACAAGGAGTCTCCGGAGATCACATAAGTAAAACCCACTTGACTAGCATAGTGACATCTAGATTACAAGCATCATCATATGAATCTCAATCATGTAAGGCAGCTCATGAGATTATTGTATTGAAGCACATAGGAGAGAGATTAACCACATAGCTACCGGTACAGCCCCGAGCCTCGATGGAGAACTACTCCCTCCTCATGGGAGACAAAGCAGCGTTGATGAAGATGGCGGTGGTGTCGATGGAGAAGCCTTCCGGGGCACTTCCCCGTCCCAGCCGGCGTGCCGGAACAGAGACTCCTGTCCCCCAGATCTTGGCTTCGCGATGGCGGCGGCTCTGGAAGGTTTCTCGTACCGTGGCTTTTTTCGTATCGAGGTTTTAGGTCCAGGGGCTTTATATAGGCGAAGAGGCGGCGTCAGAAGGTCGAAGGGGCGGCGACACCATAGGGGGGCGCGGGCCACCCCCAGGCCGCGCCGGCCTATGGTCCCGCGGGCCTGTGCCCCCTCTCTGGCGGTTCTCGGGTGTTCTGGATGCTTCCGGGCAAAATAGGATGCTGGGTCTTGATTTCGTCCGATTCCGAGAATATTTCTTTACTAGGATTTCTGAAACCAAAAACAGCAGAAAACAAGAATCGGCACTTCGGCATCTTGTTAATAGGTTAGTTCCGGAAAATGCACGAATATGACATAAAGTGTGCATAAAACATGTAGATATCATCAATAATGTGGCATGGAACATAAGAAATTATCGATACGTCGGAGACGTATCGACATCCCCAAGCTTAGTTTCGCTCGTCCCGAGCAGGTAAACGATAACAAAGATAATTTCTGGAGTGACATGCCATCATAAACTTGATCATATTGTAAACATATGTAATGAATGCAGCGATCAAAACAATGGTAATGACATGAGTAAACAAGTGAATCATAAAGCAAAGACTTTTCATGAATAGTACTTCAAGACAAGCATTAATAAGTCTTGCATAAGAGTTAACTCATAAAGCAATAAATCAAAGTAAAGGTATTGAAGCAACACAAAGGAAGATTAAGTTTCAGCGGTTGCTTTCAACTTATAACATGTATATCTCATAGATAATTGTAAACATAGAGTAATATAACAAGTGCAATATGCAAGTATGTAGGAATCAATGCACAGTTCACACAAGTGTTTGCTTCTTGAGGTGGAGAGAGATAGGTGAACTGACTCAACATAAAAGTAAAAAGAATGGTCCTTCAAAGAGGAAAGCATCGATTGCTATATTTGTGCTAGAGCTTTTATTTTGAAAACATGAAACAATTTTGTCAACGGTAGTAATAAAGCATATGAGTTATGTAAATTATATCTTACAAGTTGCAAGCCTCATGCATAGTATACTAATAGTGCCCGCACCTTGTCCTAATTAGCTTGGACTACCGGATCATCGCAATACACATGTTTTAACCAAGTATCACAATGGGGTACCTCCATGCCGCTCGTACAAAGGTCTAAGGAGAAAGCTCGCATTTTGGATTTCTCGCTTTTGATTATTCTCAACTTAGATATCCATACCGGGACAACATGGACAACAGATAATGGACTTCTCTTTAATGCATAAGCATGTGGCAACAATTAGTGTTCTCATATGAGATTGAGGATATATGTCCAAAACTGAAACTTCCACCATGATTCATGGCTTTAGTTAGCGGCCCAATGTTCTTCTCTAACAATATGCATGCTCCAACCATTAAGGTGGTAGATCTCTCTTACTTCGGACAAGACGGACATGCATAGCAACTCACATGATATTCAACAAAGAATAGTTGATGGCGTCCCCGTAAACATGGTTATCGCACAACAAGCAACTTAATAAGAGATAAAGTGCATAAGTACATATTCAATACCACAATAGTTTTTAAGCTATTTGTCCCATGAGCTATATATTGCAAAGGCGAATGATGGAAATTTAAAGGTAGCACTCAAGCAATTTACTTTGGAATGGCGGAGAAATACCATGTAGTAGGTAGGTATGGTGGACACAAATGGCATAGTGGTTGGCTCAAGGATTTTGGATGCATGAGAAGTATTCCCTCTCGATACAAGGTTTAGGCTAGCAAGGTTATTTGAAACAAACACAAGGATGAACCGGTGCAGCAAAACTCACATAAAATACATATTGTAAACATTATAAGACTCTACACCGTCTTCCTTGTTGTTCAAAACTCGGTACTAGAAATTATCTAGACTTTAGAGAGACCAAATATGCAAACCAAATTAGCAAGCTCTAGGTGTTTCTTCATTAATGGGTGCAAAGTATATGATGCAAGAGCTTAAACATGAGCACAACAATTGCCAAGTATCAAATTATTCAAGACATTTTACCAATTACTACATGTAGCATTTTCCGTTTCCAACCATATAGTAATTAACGAAGCAGATTCGACCTTCGCCATGAACATTAAAAGCTAAGAACACATGTGTTCATACGAACCAGCGGAGCGTGTCTCTCTCCCACACAAGCATTTATTCAAACAAAAACAAAAACAAGAAACATACAGACGCTCCAAGTAAAGTACATAAGATGTGACCGAATAAAAATATAGTTTTAAGAGAAGGAACCTGATAATTTGTCGATGAAGAAGGGGATGCCTTGGGCATCCCCAATCTTAAATGCTTGAGTCTTCTTGAAATATGCAGGGGTGAACCAACGGGGCATCCCCAAGCTTAGAGCTTTCACTCTCCTTGATCATAGTATATCATCCTCCTCTCTTGACCCTTGAAAACTTCCTCCACACCAAACTCGAAACAACTCATTAGAGGGTTAGTGCACAATAAACATTAACATGTTCAGAGGTGACACAATCATTCTTAACACTTCTGGACATTGCATAAAGCTACTGGACATTAATGGAACAAAGTAATTCATCCACCATAGCAAAAGAGGCAATGCGAAATAAAAGGCAGAATCTGTCAAAACAGAACAGTCCGTAAAGATGGATTTTATTGAGGCACCAGACTTGCTCAAATGAAAATGCCCAAATTGAATGAAAGTTGCGTACATATCTGAGGATGACGTACGTAAATTGGCTTAATTTTCTGAGCTACCTACAGGGAGGCAGGTCGAAATTCGTGACAGCAACGAAATCTGAAACTGCGCAGTAATCCAAATCTAGTATGAACTTTACTATCAAAGACTTTACTTGGCACAACAAAACACAAAACTAAAATAAAGAGAGGTTTCTACAGTAGTAAACAACTTCCAAGACACAAATATAAAACAAAGTACTATAGCAAAATAACACATGGGTTATCTCCCAAGAAGTTCTTTCTTTATAGCCGTTAAGATGGGCTCAGCAGTTTTAATGATGCTCACATGAAAAATAGAGTATGAAGCAAAAGAGAGCATCAAGAAGCAAATTCAAAACAAATTTAAGTCTAACATGCTTCCTATGCATAGGAATCTTGTAAATAAACAATTTCATGAAGAGCAAATTGACAAGCATAGGAAGATAAAACAAGTGTAGCTTCAAAAATTTCAGCACATAGAGAGGCATTTTAGTAACATGAAAATTTCTACAACCATATTTTTCCTCTCTCATAATAACTTTCAGTAGCAACATGAGCAAACTCAATAATATAACTATCACATAAAGCATTCTTATCATGAGTCTCATGCATAAAATTATTACTACTCCCAACATAAGCATAATCAGTTTTATTAGTTGTAGTGGGAGCAAATTCAACAAAGTAGCTATCATTATTATTCTCATCATCAAATATAGGAGGTATAGTATCATCACAGTAAATTTTCTCCTCAATGCTTGGTGGACTAAAAATATCATGCTCATCAAAGCCAGCTTCCCCAAGCTTAGAACTTTCTATATCATTATCAACAATGGTGTTCAAAGCATTCATACTAATATTACTACCAGCATGCAAATAAGGTTCCATAGGTTTTTTAATTTTCGCATCAAACCATCCATGTCTTAAATCAGGAAATAGAAAAGAAGCTCATTGTTGTCCATTATGCCTAACTAGTGTAAACAAGAAACAAAAAAAATGCAATTGCAGGATCTAAAGGAAATAGCTTCGAGTACTTACAACGGAGAAAATAGCTTAGTAGCCGAGATCCAGAGTGTGAGTACCTTTTACCTTTCCTCCCCGGCAACGGCGCCAGAAAATTGCTTGATGTCTACGGGTGCTTCTATTCTTGTAGACAGTGTTGGGCCTCCAAGAGCAAGAGGTTTGTAGAACAGCGAGCAAGTTTCCCTTAAGTGGATCACCCAAGGTTTATCGAACTCGGGAGGAAGAGGTCAAAGATATCCCTCTCATGCAACCCTGCAACCACAAAGCAAGAAGTCTCTTGTGTCCCCAACACACCTAATAGGTGCACTAGTTCGGCGAAGAGATAGTGAAATACAGGTGGTATAAATAAGTATGAGCAGTAGTAACGCAGCAGTAGTAACGCAGTAAAACAGTAAATAAGCAGCGATAGCAGTATTTAGGAACAAGGCCTAGGGATCATACTTTCACTAGTGGACACTCTCAACATTGATCACATAACAGAATAGATAAATGCATACTCTACACTCTTGTTGGATGATGAACACCATTGCGTAGGATTACACGAACCTCAATGCCGGAGTTAACAAGCTCCACAATTCAATGTTCATATTTAAATAACCTTAGAGTGCATGAAAGATCAACATAACCAAATAGATCACATCAATACCGTCACAAGTAATAGTTAACTTCACAATCTACAAGAGATCATGATCATAGCCTACGACAAGAACCACACGGTGCACACACTAGTCACCTTTACACCATGCAGGAGGAATAGACTACTTTAATAACATCACTAGAGTAGCACATAGATGAATTGTGATACAAAACACATTGCAATCATAAAGAGATATAAATAAGCACTTCACTACGCCATTCATAACAGGTGAATAAGTATTCCGTGAAATATAGCCTAAGAGACCCACACGGTGCACACACTAGTCACCTTTACACACGTGGGACAAGGAGTCTCCGGAGATCACATAAGTAAAACCCACTTGACTAGCATAGTGACATCTAGATTACAAGCATCATCATATGAATCTCAATCATGTAAGGCGGCTCATGAGATTATTGTATTGAAGCACATAGGAGAGAGATTAACCACATAGCTACCGGTACAGCCCCGAGCCTCGATGGAGAACTACTCCCTCCTCATGGGAGACAGTGATGTCTACGGGAGCTTCTATTCTTGTAGACAGTGTTGGGCCTCCAAGAGCAGAGGTTTGTAGAACAGCAGCAAGTTTCCCTTAAGTGGATCACCCAAGGTTTATCGAACTCAGGGAGGAAGAGGTCAAAGATATCCCTCTCATGCAACCCCGCAACCACAAAGCAAGAAGTCTCTTGTGTCCCCAACACACCTAATAGGTGCACTAGTTCGGCGAAGAGATAGTGAAATACAGGTGGTATGAATGAATATGAGCAGTAGTAACGGCGCCAGAAAATAGCTTGCTGGCGTGTAGTTGATGGTGGTAATATGGTAGCAGTAGTAACGCAGTAAAACAGTAAACAAGCAGCAATAGCAGTATTTAGGGACAAGGCCTAGGGAATAGACTTTCACTAGTGGACACTCTCAACATTGATCACATAACAGAATAGATAAATGCATACTCTACACTCTTTTGTTGGATGATGAACACATTGCGTAGGATTACACGAACCCTCAATGCCGGAGTTAACAAGCTCCACAATTCAATGTTCATATTTAAATAACCTTAGAGTGCAAGAAAGATCAACACGACTAAACCAAGTACTAACACAAGCATGCTCACCTGTCACCTTCACACTATGTAGGAGGAATAGATCACATCAATACTATCATAGCAATAGTTAACTTCACAATCTACAAGAGATCATGATCATAGCATACGCCAAGTACTAACACGGATGCACACACCGTCACCATTACACCGTGCGGGAGGAATAAAACTACTTTAATAACATCACTAGAGTAGCACATAGATAAATTGTGATACAAAACACATTGCAATCATAAAGAGATATAAATAAGCACTTCACTACGCCATTCATAACTGTGAGTAAGTATTCTGTGAAATATAGCCTAAGAGACCCACACGGTGCACACACTGTCACCTTTACACACGTGGGACAAGGAGTCTCCGGAGATCACATAAGTAAAACTCACTTGACTAGCACAATGACATCTAGATTACAAGCATCATCATATGAATCTCAATCATGTAAGGCAGCTCATGAGATTATTGTATTGAAGCACATAGGAGAGAGATGAACCACATAGCTACCGGTACAGCCCCGAGCCTCGATGGAGAACTACTCCCTCCTCATGGGAGCAGCAGCGGTGATGAAGATGGCGGTGGAGATGGCAGCGGTGTCGATGGAGAAGCCTTCCGGGGCACTTCCCCGCCCGGCAGGCGTGCCGGAACGGAGACTCCTGTCCCCCGGATCTTGGCTTCGCGATGGCGGCGGCTCGCGGAAGGTTTCGTGGGTTTCGTCCTTCGTAATAGGGTTTTCGCGACGGAGGCTTTAAATAGGCGGAAGGGCAGCCTCGGAGGGGGCTCGGGGCCACCACACCATAGGGCGGCGCGGCCCCCCTCCGGCCGCGCCGGGTGTGGTGTGGGGCCCCCGGGGCTTCCTCCGGCGGCTCTCGGGTGTTCCGGATGGTTCCGGGAAAAATAGGAACCCGGGTCTTGATTTCGTCCGATTCCGAGAATATTTCGTTACTAGGATTTCTGAAACCAAAACAGCGAGAAAACAGGAACCGGCACTTCGGCATCTTGTTAATAGGTTAGTTCCGGAAAATGCACGAATATGACATAAAGTGTGCATAAAACATGTAGATAACATCAATAATGTGGCATGGAACACAAGAAATTATCGATACGTCGGAGACGTATCAGCATCCCCAAGCTTAGTTCCGCTCGTCCCGAGCGGGTAAAACGATAACAAAGATAATTTCTGGAGTGACATGCCATCATAAACTTGATCATATTGTAAACATATGTAATGAATGCAGCGATCAAAACAATGGTAATGACATGAGTAAACAACTGAATCATAAAGCAAAGACTTTTCATGAATAGTACTTCAAGACAAGCATCAATAAGTCTTGCATAAGAGTTAACTCATAAAGCAATAAATCAAAGTAAAGGTATTGAAGAAACACACAGGAAGATTAAGTTTCAGCGGTTGCTTTCAACTTGTAACATGTATATCTCATGGATAGTTGTCAACATAGAGTAATATAACAAGTACAATATGCAAGTATGTAGGAATCAATGCACAGTTCACACAAGTGTTTGCTTCTTGAGGTGGAGAGAGATAGGTGAACTGACTCAACATAAAAGTAAAAGAATGGTCCTTCAAAGAGGAAAGCATCGATTGCTATATTTGTGCTATAGCTTTTATTTTGAAAACATGAAACAATTTTGTCAACGGTAGTAATAAAGCATATGAGTTATGAAGGTTATATCTTACAAGTTGCAAGCCTCATGCATAGTATACTAATAGTGCCCGCACCTTGTCCTAATTAGCTTGGACTACCGGATCTTTGCAATGCACATGTTTTAACCAAGTGTCACAATGGGGTACCTCCATGCCGCCCGTACAAAGGTCTAAGGAGAAAGCTCGCATTTTGGATTTCTCGCTTTTGATTATTCTCAACTTAGACATCCATACCGGGACAACATGGACAACGGATAATGGACTCCTCTTTAATGCATAAGCATGTGACAACAATTATTATTCTCATATGAGATTGAGGATATATGTCCAAAACTGAAACTTCCACCATGAATCATGGCTTTAGTTAGCGGCCCAATGTTCTTCTCTAACAATATGCATGCTCCAACCATTAAGGTGGTAGATCTCTCTTACTTCAGTCAAGACAGACATGCATAGCAACTCACATGATATTCAACAAAGAATAGTTGATGGCGTCCCCGAAGCATGGTTATCGCACAACAAGCAACTTAATAAGAGATAAAGTGCATAAGTACATATTCAATACCACAATAGTTTTTAAGCTATTTGTCCCATGAGCTATATATTGTAAAGGCGAATGATGGAATTTTAAAGGTAGCACTCAAGCAATTTACTTTGGAATGGCGGAGAAATACCATGTAGTAGGTAGGTATGGTGGACACAAATGGCATAGTGGTTGGCTCAAGGATTTTGGATGCATGAGAAGTATTCCCTCTCGATACAAGGTTTAGGCTAGCAAGGTTATTTGAAACAAACACAAGGATGAACGGTGCAGCAAAACTCACATAAAAGACATATTGTAAACATTATAAGACTCTACACCGTCTTCCTTGTTGTTCAAAACTCAATACTAGATATTATCTAGACTCTAGAGAAACCAAATATGCAAACCAAATTAGCAAGATCTAAGTGTTTCTTCATTAATGGGTGCAAAGTATATGATACAAGAGCTTAAACATGAGCACAACAATTGCCAAGTATCAAATTATCCAAGACATTTTAGAATTACTACATGTAGCATTTTCCAATTCCAACCATATAACAATTTAACGAAGAAGAAACTTCGCCATGAATACTATGAGTAGAGCCTAAGGACATACTTGTCCATATGCTACAACGGAGCGTGTCTCTCTCCCATAAAGTGAATGCTAGGATCCATTTTATTCAAACAAAACAAAAAACAAAAACAAACCGACGCTCCAAGCAAAGTGCATAAGATGTGACGGAATAAAAATATAGTTTCGGGGGAGGAACCTCGATAATGTTGTCGATGAAGAAGGGGATGCCTTGGGCATCCCCAAGCTTAGACGCTTGAGTCTTCTTAGAATATGCAGGGGTGAACCACCGGGGCATCCCCAAGCTTAGAGCTTTCACTCTCTTTGATCATATTGCATCATACTCCTCTCTTGATCCTTGAAAACTTCCTCCACACCAAACTCGAAATAACTCATTAGAGGGTTAGTGCATAATAAAAATTCACATGTTCGGAGGTGACACAATCATTCTTAACACTTCCGGACATTGCATAAAGCTACTTGGACATTAATGGATCAAAGAAATTCATCCAACATAGCAAAAGAGGCAATGCGAAATAAAAGACAGAATCTGTCAAAACAGAACAGTCCGTAAAGATGGATTTTATTAGGCCACCAGACTTGCTCAAATGAAAATGCTCAAATTGAATGAAAGTTGCGTACATATCTGAGGATCATGCACGTAAATTGGCTTAATTTCTGAGCTACCTACAGGGAGGTAGACCCAGATTCGCGACAGCAAAGAAATCTGGAACTGCGCAGTAATCCAAATCTAGTATCAACCTTTCTATCAACGACTTTACTTGGCACAATAAAACACAAAACTAAGATAAGGAGAGGTTGCTACAGTAGTAAACAACTTCCAAGACACAAATATAAAACAAAGTATTGTAGCAAAATAACACATGGGTTATCTCCCAAGAAGTTCTTTCTTTATAGCCATTAAGATGGGCTCAGCAGTTTTAATGATGCACTCGCAAGAAATAGTATTTGAAGCAAAAGAGAGCATCAAAAGGCAAATTCAAAACACATTTAAGTCTAACATGCTTCCTATGCATAGGAATCTTGTAAGTAAACAAGTTCATGAAGAGCAAAGTAACAAGCATAGGAAGATAAAACAAGTGTAGCTTCAAAAATTTCAGCACATAGAGAGGCATTTTAGTAACATGAAAATTTCTACAACCATATTTTCCTCTCTCATAATAACTTTCAGTAGCAACATGAGCAAACTCAACAATATAACTATCACATAAAGCATTCTTATCATGAGTCTCATGCATAAAATTTTTACTCTCCACATAAGCATAATCAATTTTATTAGTTGTAGTGGGAGCAAATTCAACAAAGTAGCTATCATTATTATTCTCATCAAGTGTAGGAGGCATAGTATAATCATTATAAAATTCACTCTCCATAGTAAGTTGTACCAAAAGACCACTATTATAATCATCATAAATAGGAGGCAAAGTATCATCAAAGAAAATTTTCTCCTCAATGCTTGGGGGACTAAAAAGATCATGAAAACCAGCTTCCCCAAGCTTAGAACTTTCTACATTATTATCAACAATGGTGTTCAAAGCGTTCATACTAATATTACTACCAAGCATGCAAATAAGATTCCATAGGTTTTTTAATTTTCGCATCAAACAATCCATGTTTTAAATCAGGAAATAGAATAAGAAGCTCATTGTTGTCCATTATGCCAAACTAGTGTAAACAAGAAACAAAAAGATGCAATTGCAGGATCTAAAGGAAATAGCTTCGAGCACAAACACAATGGCGCCGGAAAAGTCATCGTTACACTGGAACCGGGGTATGAGTGCCTTTTTACCTTTCCTCCCGGCAACGGCGCCGTAAAAGTGCTTGATGTCTACGGGAGCTTCTATTCTTGTAGACAGTGTTGGGCCTCCAAGAGCAGAGGTTTGTAGAACAGCAGCAAGTTTCCCTTAAGTGAATCACCCAAGGTTTATCGAACTCAGGGAGGAAGAGGTCAAAGATATCCCTCTCATGCAACCCTGCAACCACAAAGCAAGAAGTCTCCCCGACACACCTGATAGGTGCACTAGTTCGGCGAAGAGATAGTGAAATACAGGTGGTATGAATGAATATGAGCAGTAGTAACGGTGCCAGAAAATAGCTTGCTGGCGTGTAGTTGATGGTGGTAATATGGTAGCAGTAGTAACGCAGTAAAACAGTAAACAAGCAGCAATAGCAGTATTTAGGAACAAGGCCTAGGGAATAGACTTTCACTAGTGGACACTCTCAACATTGATCACATAACAGAATAGATAAATGCATACTCTACACTCTTTTGTTGGATGATGAACACATTGCGTAGGATTACACGAACCCTCAATGCCGGAGTTAACAAGCTCCACAATTCAATGTTCATATTTAAATAACCTTAGAGTGCAAGAAAGATCAACACGACTAAACCAAGTACTAACACAGACATGCACACTCGTCACCTTCACACTATGTAGGAGGAATAGATCACATCAATACTATCATAGCAATAGTTAACTTCACAATCTACAAGAGATCATGATCATAGCATACGCCAAGTACTAACACGGATGCACACACTCGTCACCATTACACCGTGCGGGAGGAATAAAACTACTTTAATAACATCACTAGAGTAGCACATAGATAAATTGTGATACAAAACACATTGCAATCATAAAGAGATATAAATAAGCACTTCACTACGCCATTCATAACGGTGAGTAAGTATTCCGTGAAATATAGCCTAAGAGACCCACACGGTGCACACACTCGTCACCTTTACACACGTGGGACAAGGAGTCTCCGGAGATCACATAAGTAAAACTCACTTGACTAGCACAATGACATCTAGATTACAAGCATCATCATATGAATCTCAATCATGTAAGGCAGCTCATGAGATTATTGTATTGAAGCACATAGGAGAGAGATGAACCACATAGCTACCGGTACAGCCCCGAGCCTCGATGGAGAACTACTCCCTCCTCATGGGAGCAGCAGCGGTGATGAAGATGGCGGTGGAGATGGCAGCGGTGTCGATGGAGAAGCCTTCCGGGGGCACTTCCCCGCCCCGGCAGCGTGCCGGAACAGAGACTCCTGTCCCCCAGATCTTGGCTTCGCGATGGCGGCGGCTCTGGAAGGTTTCTGTGGGTTTCGTCCTTCGTAATAGGGTTTTCGCGACGGAGGCTTTAAATAGGCGGAATGGCAGCCTCGGAGGGGCTCGGGGCCACCACACCATAGGGCGGCGCGGCCCCCTTCCGGCCGCGCCAGGGTGTGGTGTGGGCCCCCGGGGCTTCCCTCCGGCGGCTCTCGGGTGTTCCGGATGGTTCCGGGAAAAATAGGAACCCGGGTCTTGATTTCGTCCGATTCCGAGAATATTTCGTTACTAGGATTTCGAAACCAAAAACAGCAGAAAACGAGAACTGGCACTTCGGCATATTATTAATAGGTTAGTTCCGGAAAATGCACGAATATGACATAAAGTGTGCATAAAACATGTAGATAACATCAATAATGTGGCATGGAACACAAGAAATTATCGATACGTCGGAGACGTATCGGACAACGACGTTGATGAAGATGGCGGTGGTGTCGATGGAGAAGCCTTCCGGGGGCACTTCCCCGTCCCGGCGGCGTGCCGGAACGAGACTCCTGTCCCCCGGATCTTGGCTTCGCGATGGCGGCGGCTCCGGAAGGTTTCTCGTACCGTGGCTTTTTTCGTATCGAGGTTTTAGGTCCGGGGGCTTTATATAGGCGAAGAGGCGGCGTCGGAAGGTCGAAGGGCGGCGACACCATAGGGGCGCGGGCCACCCCCGAGCCGCGCCGGCCTATGGTCCCGTGGGCTCGTGCCCCTCTCTGGCGGTTCTCGGGTGTTCTGGATGCTTCCGGGCAAAATAGGATGCTGGGTCTTGATTTCGTCCGATTCCGAGAATATTTCTTTACTAGGATTTCTGAAACCAAAAACAGCAGAAAACAGCAACTGGCACTTCGGCATCTTGTTAATAGGTTAGTTCCAGAAAATGCACGAATATGACATAAAGTGTGCATAAAACATGCAGATATCATCAATAATGTGGCATGGAACATAAGAAATTATCGATACGTCGGAGACGTATCACTATCATTGGCCAAGATGACTCGAGAATCCAAGATCTTGATGGCTGACATGACGACCATGGATCCATTGGCGAGAGCGTGGCACCAGATGTAACGTGAGCGCATTGGCAAGGAGGTGATGGCGGCGCAAGCTGCGGCGGATTCCATTCCATCATCAGCACCATCCACCCATATGCCTGGGCCGACGTACATGCCAACTGCGCCATCGATGAGCATGACTGTGCTAGCTTTCATGCCTCCGCTGGCGTCCACCGACGACGTGCCGCAGGTGATCGCCGACGAGGAGAACATCGTAGGGGTGTAGCCGCCGTTGACGCCTTTCCTGTGATCATTTGGCCTTGAAGCCCAACTTGTTTTTTGGTAGCCGGACTATGATGAATTCCGGCAATTTGGTGGTCGGATGTTGTCCTAGACTTGTATTTGAATTTGAATTTCTATCCATATTTCTAAGTTTTATTTTTTATTTAAAAATTTCTGTTGAAGCCGCTGTATTGGTACCGTCAGTGTGGGGAAATATTCCTCAACCGGAGGAAGGTGTGCCGGCGTCCTCCATAAGCGAGTGTGTAAGGGTATATTGCCCCTATGTGTGGTTTTGGTAATTAGTGACAACCCCTATGGACTAATGTTTTCAATGAGTTTATATGAAGGAATATTCTATAGGTACTACTTGTATTTCATGTATTGGATTCAAGTATGGATGCCATGAATATAAATATATGCCTTGTGTATTGGCATCAAGATCATCGATTTGAAGATATATATGTGATATGATCAAGAAGAAGAAATGAAGATAGAGTTCTTATGTGGAACTGAATATTAGCCATGCTCTAACTTATGTGATAAACAATGAATGATCAACATCTTGAGAGCTTGATTCCAAGTGAATAATTCAAGTTATGGCTCTAAGTCGGTGTCATGATAGTCTTATAAGTTGAGCTATGGTTGAATAAGATTTAGAGCATGCAAAAAAATGAAGAATTCTTTATACACCTCAAGATAGTATGATAGAGCATGAGAAGATACAAGGTTGAACAATACAAAGAGTGAAGAATAAATTCAAGTTTGGTCAACACATGAAGCATGAAGAATGTGCCACGTGAAGTCACGTGGTATGGTAAGCCTTGTCAATTATGCTTCATGAACTAACACATCATATATGTGCTCTTGTGTTGTCTATGTGGGTTAGGTATCTTTACATGGCATGAATCAAAAGTGAGATCTCATATAGCCCATGAGAGGATGACGTCAAGTGGTAATCGTCATCTTGAGTTGGGAAAGTTTAAGTTGAGCATCTCTAGAGGATCATATGCTTGAAGCTTGGCGTTCATTTGGTGATAATGGACATGTGAAGATGTGCATCAATGGAGTTTTCCCATCATAGTGTATGGGGGAGCATTTGTGAGTCTTCAGGAAGCAACCGTGATCAAGTGAGGCATTCCGGCTTGAGTGGAGCTTGAAGAGTTATCATCAAGATCAAGCGGGATGCGCAAAGCAAAGGTATGGCCTTGATAGGTTTTCATTTTACCGGTCTCAAGGTGGTTAATGGGAGACCGGATTATAGGATAGATAGCCGCACTATCAAGAGGGCCTTTCGGTTGGGTAACTTCATGATATCGTCTTAGGGAGCTCAATCCTTTGCATACTTTGCATATCCTTACTGCTTCTTAGTGTTTCTCTGTGAGAGGTTCTTGAGCTTGTTGCTAGATTTACAACAAGCCCAACTTCATCCAAAATGAAATCTGCATGCATCTTCTATTGCGTTTTCGAGTTTGGACGTCTTCACCGTTTTTGCTGGGGTTCTATTCGTTGTTATCTTTCCAAAAAAATTGATTTCATGTCAATCGGAGTCCGGACACAAAAGTTATCACAATTTTTGTATAACATGTTTTCCTGCTGGCCCGGTTTCTCGCCCGGCGTGACCGGCCAACCCACCGGATGGCCCGGTTCCAACCGGCCCCTGGACTGGTGCCAGCCGGGGCCATGTTCTGTAAGACACAGAAGGGTCCCGGTCATAGGCCCGGTCTGGACCGGCCTGGTCCGGTCATGCTCCCGGTCCGACCGGGCTGTGGACCGGACGGCTCAGCGCCAACCGGCTCCTGCGCTGGTGGCATCCGGAGGCTATTACTGCACGACAAATCATGCCCCGTCAAGGCCCCGTCCCAGCTTCGGTTTGGACCGGAAGGCCCGATCCTTGGCCCGGTTTGATCGGCACCTGGACCGGACGGCCCGGCCCCAGACCCAGTTGAGAGTTGACCGGCCTCCTCGACTGTGCTGAGCTGAAACTCACCCAACGGTTATATTTCTCCCTACACTATAAATAGGCCTTCTTCCACCTTGGGCTTGACAAGTTCTTCCACTCTCTCTCCTCCATTGTTGACTTTGAAGAACTTACCTTATCTATTGAATCCCCCAGGATTCTTGCTCATTCTTGAGGGATCTAAGAGAGGAGATCTAGATCTACAATCCCCACCAATCCATCTCTCCTCTAAGTGAGGGAGACTCTTTAGATCTAGATCTTGGAGTCATTTGTTGATTCCCTCTTTGTTCTTCCTCTCTAATCTCATCCTAGCATTTGTTGCTTTGGTGTGATTTGAGTGTGAAGGATTTGAACACCTCTAGTGTTCTTCCTTTGCATCATTGCATACTGTTGAGCTCTCCACCACGATTAGTTCGAGTGAGAGACCGTGAGCTTGTTACTCTTGGAGGGAGACCTCCTAGTTGGCTTGGCGGTTGGTGCTCCGGTGATCTCTTCAAGGAAGATTGTGAAGAGGCCCGGGCTTCTCCTTCGTGGAGCTTGTGAAGTGGTTTTGGAGCTTGACATCTCCGGAGTGGAGGAAAAGCTAACCATAAGGAAAGGGTCATTATCCTTCGTGGGTTTGACTCGGAGAATAGGGTGAGCCTTCGTGGCGTTGGGGAATCCTTCGTGGGACCTCCACCCCTCCAAACGTGACGCACCTTCTTGCAAAGGAAGGGAACACGGGAATACATCCTCGTCTCCGCTTGCCTCGGTTATTTCTATACCCGAGCTTACTTTCCTTGTGATAGCTATCGTGCTTGAAGTACATATATCTTGCTATCACTTGTGCTACATATATCTTGTGCCTATCTTGCTTAGCTCTAGTTGTTGTTGTTGCACTTAGTTGAGCCTAGCATATTTAGGGGTTGTGCTTGTAAACTAAACGTTAGTTTAATTCCGCATTCTTACAAGCCAAATCCATAAGAGTTTTTAAACGCCTATTCACCCCCCCTCTAGGCGACATCTCGTCCTTTCAGAGTGCCGGCGCACCTGCCGACACTTATTTGGGGAGCACCGGAGGAAATGCTCTTAGCTTACTCCACATGAACTTGCTTAAATGAAACAACGACCACGTCCTTTTGTCTCATGCATAGCGTCGGACAGCGGAGTGACTAGACGCTGTTGTATGTGCCAGTCGTTCTTTTTTCATAAAGGGTGTTTACTTCTTAAATATTGGAAGGATATAATTTTAATAGATTATACCTGGCCTCTATATAACTTAGTACACGCAGCCGCAAACAAAAATAAAAGTTTGCATCATGTTGTCATCTTGTAAAACATATGTTGTAGGAGGCCCAATTCCAAGATCATGTTTTCATCCCCGTGAGATAAAAATATACATCACCATATCCTACAATCGTGTAGACACCTCTATAAAAATATCATGATTCTCCACTCGGTGTAAAGCTAAACATGAACGAAGTAAATGAGTACACTGAATAGGAAAGGCCAATGACTATCAAAGCTACATCTTCTTTTCTTATGTTGGAATCTTAGCATATTAGAATATCCTCCTATGAGAATAGGATGTAGGTTATCATTAGACAAATTAACCACTCTAGGAAAATCTGATTTATGTTCTTCATGGGCAAGACCACAGACAATAACCAAGCTATATGAAGTTTAATGTGAACGTGAACAAGATTCTCCCATACCTTCCATAACGGATCCCTCTTGATAGTTCGATTTTCTTAGAACCCAACCAACGAAAAGTAGACCTCTTGCACGATGTTGGCCACAAACTTATGCGATGTGAAGGAATATGGCGAGCGAATGAATTATATGTATAGGCCTCTTGCGGGATTTTGGCTATAACTTTTCATGTGAAGTACTCCTTGTGTTCCATGATATAAGTTGGGCATGGACAGCTTTTTTTTTCTTAGAGCAATTAGCAGTTTAGCGCCGACATGCAGCATTTTCGTTGGGCTATAATATATTGATTGCCACGGCCGTGTACTAGAGTTATGGCCCAAAAAGGCTTTTGGTTTTCGAGTTGGGCTAGGATTTCAAGATTTATTAATTTCACGGGAAGAAAAGAGCACTCTGCTTCGGCCCAGTCCAGATTGTGCTTTCCTTTTATGGTTGCAGCTTCTTGTCTCTCTCCTTTTTGCTGCACACTTTCTTGTAATTTTGCATGTGCTATGTTCTGAAAACGCCGTATGTTGTGTTCTCATGATCCGACCATTACCGCCCTACCTGGAGCGCCTTGGTCACGGGCGATTTGGGATCTCAATCGGCTTGCTTCAAGTGGACCTCATCTCATCGCGTCTCCTGTCGCAAATAAAACAGGCAGCACTGTCGCCTCCCTTTTGCATGCCATCCCATGCAGTCAGGTCGTCCACGTAGGAGCGCAGATCGCTTGTCAGAAGGGCATGAGAAGGTAGACCAACATGTCAGCCAGTATTTACCAGTCTTGCAGAGATAAGATATTTACAGTACATTAGATTAGGCTGTACACAAGAATTGAAGAATATACAGTTATTCGGCCGTTGCTATGGGATTGCGAGAGGGATGCCGTGCCGTCTTTCCTCGTCAGACAACGAGAAGTTCGATCGATTTCTTTACCTCCTCTCCCGAGTAAGGAAGAATACTTTGCGTCTCCAATCCAAGCTAGCGAGAGGAAGCACAACACAACAGGGAAGCAATTCCAACTGTAGGTAGAGATCGGGGCAGCAGTGCTTCTTCTCGTGTGCGTGGGAGGAGAGTGGGGGCATTGCAGTGTCATCTCATCTCCTCACCCATACAAACACACACCTCTCGTCGTCAGTCAGTCTCGGTCAGTCACAGCCCATTACGAGTGGCCACCCATGGCGCGCAAAGGGCAAACGAAAAGATCTCTCTCTCCCCCGCGCGCCTGTGCCGTGTGGGTCACCGGTGTCCCTCGCTCGCACTGCTCCGCGCACGATCCGAGTGATCTCCAGGCAGCGGCCCCGTCACTACAGTAATGATCCGTCGACTCGGACCTACCTGCAATCCTTCATGTCGCCGTGGTGGCGTGGCGTAGTTTCGCTGGTGCCCCCGGCCGGCCGCTTCTCTGAATCCAAGGCCATGGTGTATATATGCACGCATGCAACTCGATCGATCAGGCCACACCTTCAACCAAAGTTTAAAACAACAGGCTAGTGACGATATTTTCTGGCACTAAGGATATCTCTAACAGGGCGACGCATATCGGACGCTGAAAAATGGTCACGCGCATTCGTCTGCGTCGCCCCGCGGACATGAAAATAGTTGTTTTTGACTGCGCGTCTGTTTGCGTCTGGGTGTGTTTTCGGGGGGGGGGCACCCATATTTTTTCTAATAGTATATTTCATTTAAATAAAAAGCATAATATACTACGAAATAAGAAGCCTAGGCTACTTGCCGCCTGATGGCCCGGTCCCGTCGTTGCCTTCCTCCCTCCTCAGCTTTTCTGCCGCTTGGTGGACGGCCGCGTCCTCTAACAGGAGCTGCCTCAACGTCTCGTTGGCGGCATCCTTGCCTTCTTGAGCGTCTCGAAGGACTCTACTAGAACCCTCTACTCCACCGCCTTCTCCTCCGGGTCAGGCCCATCGTCCGAGGACCGATCGAATTCGGAGGAGTCGTCCTCTCCTCTTATGCTTCCAGCTCCGCGTCAGCCATGAACTTCACGTACATGGCCGCGTTGATGGCATTGTCCGTTCTTTCGTCGTCATCATCCTCCTCGTCGGAGCTCTCGACCGGGGGAGGTGGAGTCGCAGTATCCTGTCGCGCCCGACGCCGCTCATGGCAAAGGCGGATGGCTATCTGGAGGCGACGCTACGGTGAAGAAGCATCCAAGACGTATATTTGAGCCAGGTTTGCGTCTCCGCAGACAGCCCGATCACTATGCGCCGAGCTGCTGGACCTAGTTTCTGAATCATTTTAGGCCCACGCGGACGCAAACGGTCACTGAGCGTCCCTAATCCATTTAGAGTTTTGTTGTCATAAATAGAAATTTCGGAACACTTAAACATCACATGTCCATCTCATTGAAAACATATGTTATCGTTGTAGGTGCACAGTTGATTTACCAAAGATGACGACACCAAGATTTGTTCACATAGTTTCGGAAAACTCTCCAACTATGCGGGGTAGGACAACGAACGCTCCTCCCTGTTAATACCGCGGCACCGACCGCCCTAGGCAACCTATCTGTTGAATTGAAATTAATTAAAAGGTGTCCCTTATTATACACACCTACGACCCAGTTTAGCAGTTTATGAAAATTCATAAGCCTTACTGGGAGCGCTCTGGATGTGCTACGGCGACGCAATACCGGTGAGATACCCCCCTATATGAAACATTAAAATGCAAGCCGCGAGCACTTGCTTTGGAGTTACGCTCTATCTCTGCATCGACGCGCCATACCTCTGAGTGCAAAGCTAGGGCAGTGGCGAGCCGAATCCGAAGCAGCAGCAGATGTTGGGTTGCGCTCACGCTCCTAGGGTGGCCGCCGGCCTGACCGGGTGTACGTACGTGGTGGCCGGTGGGGGCCTTTTGCTTTTACTGAACCTGTCCCGGCCCAACTAGGAAGCAGAGGCAAACCCCACCGGGCCTGGGTCTGGGTGCAGCGCCGCGCTACTAGGCCCATGCGGCTGGCCCATGTCGGTTCACCGTTCACGGCTGTATTGTTTCCTTCCGCTCAAAAAAAAAATGATATACTGTTTCCCTGCACTGCGTTTCGATCCATCTACATCGCCAAAGCCTCTCGCGCGCAGTGGCAGTGCATGCATCCTCAGCTCCGGTCCGTGTCACCAACAGCTCGCTAGGGTTTCTTTCTCCCCATCGTTTTCCCCTTGTTCCCTCCTCCCTCCTCTCGAAAAGACCAGTCGATCCATCTGCCGTAGCTCAGGACGTGCGCGCGCACGCAACGCGAGCGGCAACAGAGTTTCAGAGAGCGAGAGGCGTGAGGAAATAGTGGCGGTTTTGGCTACGACGACAGCTCCACCGATCAATTCCATTTCTTTCGGGGATCCATCCATCCACACAAGCATGCTCATCATAGACTCACCGGGTGATGAGTGAAGAGTGCTTTCCGAGCTCCCGTATGGTGCTGGCTCCTAAGCATGCCGCAATTATTTGACGATCGACATGGGGTGCGCCATAGCCGCATATAGATCCACGGATTGGGCGGGGAGATCATGCATCTTATCTTATGCATAGGCTTTGAGCTCCTTCAAAGCGTTAGCCTCCAAAAGGGAGAAACAAAGCTAGCCCCTTTGCCGAGTGATGCTAACAGTAGTAGGATATGGAGTATGTGTTCTCCCAGTTTTAAGATGCAATCAGTTGGCAACTGGAACCTTTGCTGTCGCGAGCCCGTGACGCAATGGTTCCTGATCCACAGGGGATTCCTCGGAAAGCTCGAACTATCATTTCTTCTTTCAAAAAAATATGTAGCACTGCTCCTAGATACAAGGGACCGGGAGGCAAGTGGAGCACGTACTAGCAGGACTGCCCGGCGCCGGCCGGGTCGCGCAAATGGGGGAATCTCGACCCTGCCGCAGAGGATACTCGGCCGGCCCTTTTGCCACTCCTAGATCGACAGGGCTAGGAAGAATGGGGGCGGCGATGGCGAATTCGGGAAGCGGAAGGAGATGCCATGCTCGCGCCGGCCGGCCTACAAGCCGGAAGAGGGATGTTGTGGGGGTGAATTATGGGCGAATGATTTGGAGGAGGCGCCAAAAGCTGGGGAGCCACGGAGCCTAGCTAGCTCGACGGGAGGGGGACCATGAACATGGATCAAGCAAGCTTTTCTCAAGATTTGTGGGTGTTCGCGACGGCGAGTGCGACTGTGCGAGTGCGAGTGAGTGCGAGGTGGGGCCGAGAATGCATGCGACTGGCCATATCTTTCGAAATAGAGATGGACTGCTTGATCCTTTGTGCCTAGGACTGTCAGTGGTTTTCCATCCATGCCTTGCCACCTCCTAGTTTGACCAAGTACATATGTAAAAAAAAATTATATATAAGTATGAGGAAAAATACACTCTCCTTGTCGAAACGTAGTGTATATAATTTTTTTCAGAAGTTAAACTGTATAAATTTTGACCAAGTTTATCGGGAAAAATATTCATATCGATAATACTCATATGAAAAATATACAGAATGATTAATCTAATGTATTGATTTAATATTTCTAGATGTTGATTTTGTTTTCAACAAATTTGGTCAAACTTTACATCTTTTGATTTTTTGAATAAGCTGTGTGCACCATGAACATGGATCAAATAAGCTTTTCTCATGAGGGCATGTACAGTGGAAGACGCTTCAGTAAGCGCTTGTGTAAGCAGAATTCGCGTGAAAATTATAGGTTAGAGCGCTTAGCTACAACGCAGAGCGCTAACTTGAGACGATGTAAACGATTTGGATAGAGCTGCCAATGGTCTCCCAGGAAAAAAGGATGAAGCGCCCGGCGCAGGGATTGGCAAGAAATTAGCTATAACGGCCAGGACTACTAACCAAGGCATGGCCTAAGCGCCAGCGTTGTACATGCTCTGATTCGAGTGCGACTGGGGTGTCAAGTGCGATGTGGGACGAGTAGATCGCAAGTGGCCAGATTTTTTTTTTGAAATGGATAGGCTCATTGATCCTTTGTGCATCCCAACGCTATGACGGAATGTGGGTTTGCATACGACATACGGCCGCCCCTCTTCCTTTGTGTTCCCGGGAGGAAGGTCACACTTCATGGCTGAAAAAAAAGTTTTCTGTTCAATGAAATTTAACACTTTGATAAGTTCAAACTTTAATATGGTTGATTTATTAATACTTAAAGATAACTTTGACACGCCCTCGTTGAATTTCGGTAGAGCAAATTTGGTACCACCACTCTCATCACCAATCCCTATGGTCGCCACAATATCCTCACCTCTTATCTCACAATATTATTCTCTCTCATGTAGTCGTGTTCTATTATTTCAAATGGGCTTTGATATGGTCGTGTACATTTTATCATGTTTAACCTTGTGCTTCATATGGAGTACTTCTGATGAGTTTCAATGTCATATAACTTTTATTTCTTTGATTACGGTTTCAAATTTCAAACGTTTAAACTTGAGCAAACATATCCAACATTGGACGATTTTGAAAATATCGACAAAATAAATATAAAGGGACCAAAGTTTTCAGCATAAATGTCATAATTGGATAATTTGTTGCACTCCGCTTGTTGGAGATATGCCCAAGAGGCAATAATAAACTGGTTATTATATATCTTCATGTTTATGATAAATGTTTACATACCATGCTATAATTGTATTAACCGAAACATTGATACATGTGTGTTATGTGAACAACAAGGAGTCCCTAGTAAGCCTCTTGTATAACTAGCTTGTTGATTAATAGAAGATCATCGTTTCGTGATCATGAACATTGGATGTTATTAATAACAAGGTTATGTCATTGATGAATGATGTAATGGACACACCCAATTAAGCGTAGCATAAGATCACGTCATTAAGTTCATTTGCTATAACCTTTCGATACATAGTTACCTAGTCCTTCGACCATGAGATCATGTAAATCACTTATGCCGGAAGGGTACTTTGATTACATCAAACGCCACTGCGTAAATGGGTGGTTATAAAGGTGGGATTAAGTATTCGGAAAGTATGAGTTGATGCATATGGATCAACAGTGGGATTTGTCCATCCCGATGACGGATAGATATACTCTGGGTCCTCTCGGTGGAATGTCGTCTAAAATTAGCTTGCAAGCATATGAATGGTTCATAAGAGATCACATACCACGATACGAGTAAAGAGTACTTGTCAGGAGACGAGGTTGAACAAGGTATAGAGATACCGATGAACAAACCTTGGACAAGTAAAATATCGCGTGACAAAAGGAATTGGTATCGTATGTGAATGGTTCAATCGATCACTAAGTCATCGTTGAATATGTGGGAGCCATTATGGATCTCCAGATCCCGCTATTGGTTATTGGTCGGAGAGAAGTCTCAACCATGTCTGCATAGTTCGCGAACCGTAGGGTGACACACTTAAGATTTGATGTCGTTTAAGTATGGAATATGGAATGGAGTTCGAAGTTTTGTTCGGAGTCTCGGATGGGATCCAGGACATCACGAGGAGTTCCGGAATGGTCCGGAGAATAAGATTCATATATAGGAAGTTACTTTCCAAGTTTGGAAATGATCCGGTGAATTTATGGAAGGTGGTTTCTAGAATTATCCGGAATAAATCACTATGGAAGGAGGAGTCCCGAAGGGACTCCACAAACCCTAACCAGCCAACCAAGTGGGAGGGTGGAGTCCATAGTGGACTCCACCTCCTTGGCCGGCCAAGTAAAGGGGGAAGGGGAGAGTCCATGTCCCTCTAGTTTCATCCATAAGGCAGTTTTTCTGTTGGGGTCTTATTCGAAGACTTTGGGCAAACCCTTGGGGTTCCACCTATATAATGAGGAGGAGAAGGAGGGGGCTGCCCATGGCTTGGCCACACCACCTAGGGTATCCAAGGGCCGGCGCCCAAGTGCCCCTCCCCTCTACCCAAACCCTAGCCTCTCCTCCTCCACATAATACTCCCGCAGCGCATAGGCGAAGCCCTGCCGGAGTTCTCCACCACCACCGCCACCACGCCGTCGTGCTGCCGGGATTCCGAGGAGGATCTACTACTTCCGCTGCCCGCTGGAACGGGGAGGAGGACATCTTCTTCATCAACACCGAACGTGTGACCGAGTACGGAGGTGCTGCCCGATTGTGGCACCGTCAAGATCTTCTACACGCTTTTGAAAGCGGCAAGTGATCATCTTCTGCAACAACGAGATCTAATCTCGTAGGCTTTGGAAATCTTCAAGGGTTAGTCTCGTGATCCCCTCGTTGCTCCCATCTACTAGATTGCATCTTGGCTTGGTTTTTCGTTCTTGCGGTAGGAAATTTTTTGTTTTCTATGCTACGAATCCCATCACCGCTTCTTCCACTCAGAGTTCGTGTGTTGTTTGTTGATTCTACAGCTTCATCGCTCACGTGCTCATCTAGCCTTTTCCTCTTTAGAGTCAACAGAGCCCTCCTCAACAACCTAAAATATTCCGTTGCTCCTTCCAACTTGATTTCATTTGGCTTTAATTCAAGTATACAAACTACTTTGCTATGAGGCACAATTGCTCTCCCTCTACCAGATGTTGATCCTTCTTCTTCGACCGTGTGATGCTCTGTTAGCTTCTCTAGAGCCTTGACGAAGTTATCGCCGCCCCCATACATATCTTCCCAGTGCCACTGCCTTTTGCACTTCCAACAAGCTTGAGTAAAAAGGGAAAAAAACTCTCATAGAACAAGGGAGTCACTTGTAGGATGCCTTCTTCTCCTTGCCACCACAACAACCTTAACACTCCTTTCACATCCTAGCTACTGTAGTGTCCTAGAGTTCCAGATCCACCACTTATGTCATCGTCCACATCATCCGCCCTTACCCTAATATCATGTGGGAATTGAAGATGGACTAACATGCTTAGAATTTATGTGGAGGCTCGGGTGAGTGGATAAGCTCATAGCGCACAAGAGAAAAACCTTTAAATAGGTAACACACTGGGTGATACATGCAAGATATATCCATGAACTTTTTTATTAATTATATGATATTTATTGGCAATTGCATGATATCTAAAGTTTCTTAAATGATGTTTTACATTGATTCCACATATTTTCCACTAACTCCCCTTTTATTTGTTTCTAATGATGTAGATCATGGAAAACCATACTTTGCGTATTACGGAGTTTCAGGAACCTTTCGGATGTCAAATGGACCCCAAATTTTTGCGACGTCGGGTTTTCGAGGAATGCCACGAAGGGAGAAAAAGAAGTGGACATGGAGTTGCATGAGCCGACTGGTGGGGCCAATGGTGCGGCCACCACCTTGTGTCGCACCAGGGGGTCCACAACCCCCTCGTAGCTCTGATCCCTACGTTCTTTCATGCCCACGGAGTCGTCCCGACCTAAAATTTCCTATGTAAATGGTTGATAGCGCGGAGTCGCAAGGAGGCCATCATGAAACAGTTGAAACACAAAATAGAGACATTACTACGAAGATTAGAGGGGGAACATGCCACAGTCACCCATGTTGCTCATCTACCTCCATCAACATCATCACCATCGATGCCATGATGAAGCGGCAGTGGTCCACCTATGTACTATGGATATGTAGAAATAGCTTGTATCATATCTCTCTATGTTATTCGCTGACCCACATTAGCTGCCTACTGATACGTTCATAACGTATCTATAATTTTGGATGGTTTTAAACTAATATTATGCATTTCATACTTGTTTTCATATAAAGTTTGAGATTTATTTGGACTAACCTACTAATAGTTGCAAAAGTGCACAATGTTCTAGTTTTACACTTTGCTGTGTACAAATTATCAAGAATACAAAAGGAAACCTTATTGGAGTCAAATTGGGACTTTTCAGAAATCTGTCCCAGAACTCTTTTCGACGATGGACACCTTATAGGTCGAAGACGGCGTCACAGGGAAAACTTTCCAACTACAAAGTTGTTGAAAATTTCCACGGGGAACGTTCGGGACATAAAATTTAACTGATTACGAGTTCGGACGGCCGAAAAAGACCCGATTTACTGCAACCCTAGACGGGGTAACTGAAATCCGAGAAGCTATATAAAGGAAGGAAACCTAACTCGTGGAGGACACCTCCACCCACGAATTTCCAGCTAACAAAGCCACGTTTTTGCCTCCCCCATGGATCCCATCTCCATGGGGGAAGGGATCCCAAGAAGTCATGATGGAGGGAGGCTAAGGGGCGGCGCTCCCCCATGATGCCGGCGGCGGGGAAGTAGCTCCCCGTGCCGCCGCCAGCGCCGCTGCCGCCCTGCGCTCCTCACTGCGCTCTCCGCCGTCTTCACCGCCATCTCCATCACCAACTCCTCCTTGTATTCAGTTGTTCATCCTCCCACAAACCTCTGCACCGTCCTATGTAAACATGGTGTTTGATGCTATAATATTTATCCTATGATCTATGTCATGTTTATGTAGTTTATTTGTTCTTAGATTGAATTGTTGAATGTCTTTGGTTCATTAGAGTTGTATGTCTATATGGTACTGTCGTTTGGTGTCCATTATATTTGTGCACTCATGGATTAAACATTATAGGGTTTCTAGTATGTGTAAGATGAAGGGGAAAGTTCTGCCGGAGTGACACAAACCTGAGGACGCAAACCCGAACGTTGCATGTATGGGAGTAAGAGGACCATTAACTTAAGGCTATGGTTGGGGAAACCTTAATGCATTGTTAGTATTTGTGGATGCTTGGTAACAATTCAATCAAATAGTATTTTGTAATCCCAAGTAGCGGAGTGCATGTATATTTAGCCTCTCCCACATAGAAAACTTCGAAGACAATGAACCTGATGTCTTCACTAATTAATTTTGGACAAAGACACCACAATTACCAACACTTTTCCACACTCATGGTACTATTAGTTTATGGTTACTTAGTATATTTTATTGCTGCAGCACTAACAATTACTTTCTTGTATTTATTATCTTGTAAAGCTATCTCTAATACCCGTATTATTGCTCTAGTTTTATTTTCTAGATAATGCAAATGTTTAGTGTGCAGAGTGGGATCAAGCTTTTGAAAGTGCCTTACGCAGGCCAGTTTGAAAGCATATCCTATTTTTGACTTGTTTCCTAGGTAAGCAAAGCAAGCCTGGTGCAAGAAAAAAGACAGAGTTGTATCAGTGGTTGATAGAACTTGAGAGAACATTTATCCTACCTTTAGCTCCTCATTGGGTTCGACACTTTTACTTATCGAAAAGGCTACACATGATCCTCTATACTTGTGGGATATCAAGACTTTTTCTGGCGCCGTTGCCGAGAAGCTCTAACGTGTGGGTGAATATTCGTGTGTGCCCTTGTTTGCTTTATCTCTAAGTAGTTTTTACTTCCAGTTTTAAGTTGTTCTCTATCTTAGTATGGATTGGGAATACGAATTACAAAAAAAAATAGTTGTACTTGTTATCTAAAAATGTTTTCAAAAAGGAAAGTGATTGGAAAGATTAGTAATGGTTAAGTGGGGGTCGACCTTGAATACTTGTGTTCATGCCTATGAAACCAAAACAATTCTTTTCATGGAAACTTTTCAGTTAAAAACTTGTATATATTGTGTATATATTGTATATATTCCTCTGTACCATAAAAAGAAAATGTATAGATAACTTCTAGTTTATTTATGATGCAAGTTTGCCACTTTGCTACCTAGAAACAGATTTTTATGCTCCACCATAATTTTAAAAATCACCAGAACATGATCTTGATCTGAAATTTATTGAGTGTAAATTAATGCTTATTAACTTACTTTCATTAGTTTTGACTTTTATGATATGAGGTATAGATAGGTCTAATAATTTGATCTTTATTAACTGATTCTGCTTAGAAAGATTTTATGTGCTTCACTGTAAAAAAAATCGTGATAAATCTCGGAATAGTATTTTGATCTGAAATTTTTTATGCATAACACTGAGATTGTGATCTGTCTTTAATTAGCTTTGAGTTTTTCGATTTGAGCTACCTAACTATCTCGTTGAGTGTCATCTTTATAGACTGTTCAGTTTTGGCGGATTATCATGCTTATTTAGTATTTATGCTTATACTCAATGTTTATAATCTTTATTTGATCAAAAACTGTTATAAATTGGTTAGTATACAGCAGGTAATCTTAATTTAAACTTGTCAAAACTTGACCATGAGTGAATTTTATTTAATGAGTACTAACCTTACTAATGAGTTTTGTGAAGTTTTATGTGGATGTAGCTTATAAGTTCTAATCAATATGGTGATATGAGATGAACAAGAAGACGCAAGAGCTTAAACTTGGGGATGTGTAGGTGCATCCCAAGAATATATTCAAGAAGATACAATCATCTAAGCTTGGGGATGCCTGATTCATCCCCCTATTCATCAACTAACATGAGGTTGACTCCTTCATACTCTATATTACCCATCCACATGATATGCATTGTGTTAATTTGTATTATAGTTGCTTTTAGCTTCTTTAGTTTTATTAGGCTCTTTATTTTATTTTTATTGCTTCTTTACTTTCACTTATAAATTGAAAAAAATAAAAGTAGTTTCTTTTGCTTTGCTTATTTATTTGTTCGATCTCTATTTTGATTTTACTTGGTTTTTACTTTTCATTTTTATTTAGAGTTTTCCTTACTGTAGCTAGCATGTTCAGATCTTGTTTAGCCTCTGGTCTCTTAGTTTAAAAATAAAGTACCAAATTTTACCCATTTGGCTTAGTTGATACATATGTAAAAAATGGCTTTTCTGTTTTCAGCATCTACTGCCCACTGCATGATTTTTCATATTTTACCGGAACTTGAAAAGTCACGAAATTGCAAGCACAAAAATTGGAAAAAAATTTATGACATGTTTAAGTGCACCTAAAAATTATGTTTTCCAGCTTCTTTTTTTTGGACAGATTCTGACTTTTGTAGTTTTGTTACAAGACTGCCCTCTTTGCATTTTCATTTCATTCTTTTTGGATCTTACCTTTTATTTAGAAGTTGGCCACTTAAGCAACCTTTCTGTAACTATAAAAAAAATTGATTTGGTTTAATAGAAGAACTTTGGAAATATTATCTATTGCATTAATGTCTAATCGCAGAAAAGAATGGGGAATTTTTTTGTGTTGAAGTTTTTTCACAGAGAATGAAGCACCAAACAGAGAAATATTGAAAAATGGCCAAAGTCATAAGCTTGGGGATGTCTCCGCATCCCTCTTCATCAACAACCCCTCTATTTGGAAACCTTTAAACTTTGTTTTTCAAGCAACATAGAAACTTGAATAAACTTGGAGCGTATGTAGCTTATTATTTATTTGTCTTAGCATCAAACACCAGTTACATTAATAAGTTGATCGTCACATTTTTTATTTATCTATTGTTTGGAGAGGTGGTTCAAAGTTTATTAAACTTAAAAATGATGTGTAAATCATATTGTTTAATAGTTTATGGTTTCTTATGGTTAGTTTCAAGTAGCTAATAGTGTATATTATGTCATTTTGATCTTAACATGCATTGTCCTGTTCATAAGATGGTATGGCATTGTGGTATTCTCCTTTAATACTTTATTTGGGTTGATTTGGCGCATGCTCACACCATGTTATGACTATAAACCAGTCACCTCAAGCCTCTATGATCATTTAGTTTTTGACTTGTAATATCACTTTGTGTTTTTATTAATAATGTTTTGTCGCTATGCATGATTATGGTCATTATTGCTCTCTTAGTTGGTCGCTCCCAGTCTTTTGCTAGCGTTCACCTGTACTGAGTATGAGCTCTACTCGTGCATCCAACTACCAAAAACCAAAGTTTGGCAAAAGTGTCCACTATATCTGCCTATTAGCATCATTGCTATTACAAGTATATCCATCATGTTTTTATCTATTTTCCAAATTAAATGCTTGTTATGAGAAAATTAGTTAGTAAAGCTCTCACAAACTTGATGGCACATTTACTTTCTTGCACTTTTTAAACTTGAACCATTGTGACTATCTTATGAAGATTATATGCTTGCAAATTGTGACTTGGGAGTTGGCACAACCATGCTTTCATGGGGCACGCTTTCAACATTGCACTTATTTCTATTTAGTTGATATCATGTTCTTTTATTTATGGATGCCTAGCGGTGTGAAATAAAATGGAAACTTGTAAGTTCATGGAGTTTGTATATGTGCTAGAGAAACGTATGGGCGGCCAACCCAAGCCATGCATCATTTATGGTGGAAATTTACAGCATACCATAGTGAGTATTCTGTGAAGCATCTTCAATAAAAAATTATGTCCATAGTAAATAAAAGGATTGCTGAGATGCTCATTATCAGTTTGTCTTGTCATTTTGGTATGAGAAAACTCCTATATCATGGGGCAGGAGGTACCCCGTTGGCGTTCTCAATGATACATGTATGCTTACAATAACAAAACTATTTGAGACCTAAGTTGAGTAGCATGAGGTTTAGGTACTCGTATTCAAGGGGCATGAGATTTTCCACTTGTGATTTGTCAAGCATATAACTCATATTTGCCCTCACATTAATTTTAACCATTAAAGATGCCTATGATAGAGGCAATGAGACCTCAAAACTAATGAGTTCCATAATTTTTGAAATCTTTATAAAACTTGTTAATCCCTACTTCCCTCAGCGAATGGTCTTTCTTTTTTACTTTTATGTTGAGTCTTCATCTTCTATCCTTATACACCAATTAAGAGAGCATAGTTGTCATTCTGAGTATAATGTGCATAGTGATACGTCCAAAACGTATCTACTTTCCCGAACACTTTTGCTATTGTTTGGCCTCTAATTTGTGTATTTTGGATGCAACTAACACGGACTAACGCTGTTTTCAGCAGAACTGCTCTGGTGTCTCGTATTTGTGCGAGAAATCCAACTTTCGGGAAAAACCTCGGAATTTATGCGGAAGGCCCTATTTTCCC
>NC_061514.1:11322192-11352508 GCF_022539505.1 Lolium rigidum | reverse complement strand
TCAAGCAAAATCTCGGGGGCTGCTGACATAGGCATCCCAAATGGGCCTGCCGAATATAGTACCCGGGGTTTATTGAAGGCCCACTACCCGAAGAATAAGAAGACTCGAGAGCCCAAGATGTATTTAAGGAAAAGATAGAGTTGTAATAGGAAGTGTTATTTGTAATACGGCGGGATGAGTTAGAAACCGTCCCGGACTGCGTAATCCTTGTATAGCACGAATCCCTCGGTTCCACCTATATAAAGGGGAGTCGAGGGACGAGAAGATCATCGAATCATTGTCTGCAAACCCTAGTTTTCATATTCGTCGAGTACTTTTCGGCTGAAACCTTCGAGATCTACTTGCCCTCTACTTCTAACTAAACCCTAGCCTATAATCCATAGGCATTGATAAGTTAATCCCTTGTCAGCTAGGGAAGCATAAATTCCCAACAAAGAACAATATCCTTATCAGATATATGTACGTAATGTTTTGAAAGTGTTGTCGCGGGTGATAATGAGACCGATACCTTTACAATCACTATAGGACTAAATCACGGGTTAGCCTTGAGGCTATACTTTTTTTCCTTTGTGGTGGATGAGGTGACAAAGGGTATATATGTATGCCAACTTGCTCGGGACAAAGGTTTTGATGTTGATTTTCGTGTCCCAAGCCGCTTATATGATCGATCAGAGTATATGTTGTTCTTTCAGGGTTGTCGTTGCGATGAAATTAAAACTAACACAACATACAAAAAATTAGCATGACCTCTACGAAAGATTCCCCATGCAAATAGAACAATTGTCCAGTATGATTTCTTTAAGCAAAAATTATTACAAACACCAGAAATTATAAATGTAGCTCGAGCTACATGCATCCTCTTTTTTTAGAAAGAACGAAAAGTGCACTTTAAAGTTCCAAAAGAATCTTAAAAATATTCTACGGGTAGGCAATGACCCTGTTTCCCGGAAACCCGTGGGAATTCATCTATTAGGGGATGGGTATGGGGACCTTTCTTCCCTGGTATCTAAAACGGGGATGGGGATTAAAAGGTCTCCCCATCCCATACCATGTTGTTCCCCATTATACTTGTATATACATATAAACTAGCATATTTTTATATGAAATAAGTTGTAATATTGTGTCTAGTGTAGCATATTTCAATAATATTTAGCATATGATACAAAAAAATGTCATTAATTATATCACATATGTATTACAAAGTTGCTTATTTTTATGTGCAAACATGTAAGATCATAATATTATAAGAAGATCATTTGAATTTAATTAGATTCGTAATGGGGAACTCGGTTCCCGCCCCGAACCAGATGGGGATGGGGATGGGAAAAAACTATCCGCGATTATTAATGGGGATGGGGATAGAATCATTCCAGGTGGAGAGCAGACCCGTTGCCATTCCTATTTACAAACGTGCAAATTTTAAAATCAAAATACCTTATATTTGGGGCTGTGCAAAAATGATAAATTCTTACATCTATAGTAGTGAACAGTGAAAAACTTTCAAGATATCAAAATCTGTTCAATTTTGTTATTTTTAGAACTTTTAGGTGTCGTTTTCTGAAAAAAAAAACGAGCTACAAAAATCCATTCTCATGTTTTCATACAGGGGTTGAAATAGCTTGTCATGTTGCACTCAGTTTGATATGATATGACGATACAGATCCAGCAAGAAAGGGCAAGAAATGGTGCGTCTCATAAGGCTGTAGACGTACGTCAACAGTGGTATACATATAGTGAGATGCGTACTGTTCAGAAGTATGGGCTCCTGTTCACCACGTATGTACACACATGTTCTCGTATGGAATAGGTACAAAGGGGTTGCTAACCACAGTTTACCCGTACTCTCCATGTGCACTTTCATAACAAAAATGGTTGATCCATCGCTCGGTCGATCGATGCCGTAATGAAACGACCTCTCAGTACTCATGGTCATGGATGGTACGTTGGAAATAAAAACCAGGCCGTGGTGGAGCGAGAGATGGAGGCTGTACGTACATATGCGCCGCACACGGCACGCACGCGCGAGTACGTGCCAGGGGCGCCAGCCTATGGGGGTGGAGAAGTTGAGATAGATCTCGCCATGCGTGCAGGTCCCCGCTGTGGACTGGACCAGGGCACAGCGCGGGCACACGTACTCCTGAGCAGGATGCATGCAAGTGACACTATAACTATAGCGCCGCCTCTCGATCCATCCCCTCCTAAAAGTTTCTGCCCTTTGTTGACCCGATACTGTTCGCCGTGCACGCGCGCCTACATGACATGCGGAAATTAACGCAAACAGGACGGCACGTACGTGCGTGCAGCGTAAACGTAAGCGCTGGATAGTGGAGGGACACGAGCACATGCATGTCTAGGTGCACGCGCACGTACGTACGATCGTGCCCACGCTCGCCGGAGACGAAACTGCTCAAACCACTCGCTACTGCTATCTGGTTAGGCATCTTCAGTGCACGGATCTAAATCAGCGATCTAAGGGCATCTCCAACGCGGGCACCCCAAACGCAAAACGGACGTTGAATCGGTCCGTTTGGGTAAAAACTGCTCCCAACGGGCCGACCCAAATTAAAAACGGACAGCTGCCGCGTCAGGAGCGGCCCAGCCGGACCAAATTTACGTGGCTTTTGGGGCGAGGCCGGGCAGCGTGCGGGCGTCTCTGGTCATCCGCGCGTGTCCTCCCATACCCCACATGACAGCCACACTACTTAATCCATCCATACCCCCACGACCTTCTCTCTCCTCCGCCCCTTCTCTTTCTCTTTCGCCATGGATATTGGCTTCGCTTCTCACCGGAGTAGGGCTCGCCGACCAGCCGCCGCCGTCGAGCTCGCGTGGAGGCTCCCCGCTAAACACGACCCATTTTTTTTTCGTCCATGCCGGAGGTCGCCGTAGCCGAAACGGAGCACATTGAGCCGGGCCGCGCGCGCCGCCCGCTCGAGCCGGGCGGCCGGGAAGCTCCGCCGGCCGCGCGAGCACCGCACGCCGGGCGCGTCGCGGTAGGTCTCAAATGGCCGGCGGCGGCGGCTCGTCGGAGGCGGAGCTCTCGCGGAGCTTCAAGACCCGGCCGTGGCGCGCCCGGGACCGGCGGCGGCGGTCTACGAGGTGCGCCTCAACCGCCCGGCCCAGCGCAACGCGCTCAGCCCGGAGGCCTTCGCGGACATCCCGCGCGCCATGGCCCTCCTCGACCGCCTCCGCCTCCAGGGAGCGGGGACGGAGGCCGCCGGGGCGGGGCAGGGACGGAGGCCGGCCCCCAGGGAGAGGAGGAGCGGGACGAGCGGGGCGGGGCCGGAGCTGGCCTCGTCGGCACGGGCGGGGGCGGGCACGGCCACGGGGCGGGGACGGAGGCCGCCGGGGCGGGGCGGGGACGGAGGCCGGCCGCCGGGCCGGGGCTCGACGGGGACGGCCGGAGCTCACCTGGTTCTTGGACGAACTAGTAGTATGAATAGGAAAGAAATTTGGGTCTGTGACACTGCGTTGGGGAACAAAAAAAACAACGGACATCCTCCTCTATCCGCGTCTTCGGAGCGCGACGCAAACAACCAAAATCGGACGACCCAACACGTCCGTTTGGGTCGCCCGGTTGGAGATGCCCTAAACGATTCATTCTATCCATTTGGGTCATCCGCGAATAAGATGCGTCTCGCGGTCCAGCCTACTGGACCCGGACAGTACGCACCAGCGCAACCCATTCAGTCAGCTGGCTAGTTGGTCCGTGCACATGAGATAAATAAAATGGCATGAATATAAAAGGCGCACAAAAAATTGATAGAAATTTCATTGATTCAAATATAATTTACATAGTTGAAAACTAAAATCTAAACTAATTCAAGCGCCGCCGTCTTCTTCGTCGTTAGAGATGAGGTCGGCGAAGGGTGGTGGCGTCTAGAGCTGCTGCGCCCAAGCACGGGACTCCTCTGGCTGCGTGTACTGCGGAAGCGGCAGCACGTACTGCAGCGGTTGCACGAAATGCGGTGGTGTCACTGGCGGCGCGTACGGCGGAGGCGGTGGAACCTCCTAACCGTCCCATGCTGCCTGTGGTGGCGCGTGCGGCGGCAGCGGTGGTGGCGGCGAAAGGGAGGCTACGTGATCTGCCACCATGGCCGAGAGTTGGACGACGTCCTCTAGCCCTGGCCAGGACCATTTGGTCTCCTCGTCGGCCAATGACGCGGCCAGGGTGGTGGCCGAGGCCGCCTCCTCATCCTAGTTGTCGGGGAGCACCGCCTCCAGCTTCATAATGGCTGGAGACACGTCATCCTCCTCCTCGTCATAGAAGACTCGTCTTCGTTGTCGGGAGCATCGTCGCCGGGCATGAAATCTCGGTGGCCGCGGATAACCCGGCGTGCCTCGTGCTCCCAAGTATGGAATGCGCGGCAGTAGTCCTCCTGCCGGTACACCTCCTCGCGATGCATCGCCGGTGGCATGCGCTCGATCCGCCGACACGTGCAGCTTCCAGCGCCATCAGCTTCAATGCCGGCGCATGAGTTGAGGCGGAGACGCAGTGGTCAATGATGGCCTTGATGACAAACATTGCCACCGGTCAGCCTTCTGCCATCGGGTCGCTTCCAAGTGGGCCCGTAACACACGTGTTGTCCGCTCAGTGTCCGCATCAAAACACCGGTTTCCTAAATTTGGGGCGTCGATGTGTCGCGGCGGACGGGTCGGTCCATTTGCGTCGGCCTGCTAGAGCGTGTGCGGGCTGTCCGTCTATCCGCGCGGACCGTTTCGGACAGTCCAGAACCATTTGAGTCGGCCCACTGGAGATGCCCTTATACTCACTTATCTGTCTTATGGACAAACATTAGCTATATGTGTAATCCATTGCATACATTCAAATTTCAGATTAAGCTACTTAACAACAAATTTGATTGCAAAGGCCCACATGTCAGTGACGATGTGGTGTCGATGTGTCATCAGTTCGACTTTTTTCAAACATTTCAAAAAATATGAAAAACATTTCAGCATATTAAACACTATAAACTAAAAATTCTGGTAAAGGTTGAAATAGTCTATATCATCCGTTTAAAATATTTATCACTTTTTGTGAGATTCAACAAAAATTGATGAAATATTTTTTAAAAATGGAAAAAACAATAATAAGAAAGCATGAGGTAACTAATATGGAAAAGTTTGAAAATTTTGACCTTTTCATTTGAAAGTTGTTAGAGGTTCTGATAAATTTGATGAAAATTTTGAAAACAAATCTAAAAATAGTAATTGAAACAATATGGCATAACTGATCTAGGAAAGTTTGACATAACTTAGAGAATTGAATTAGATACGCGATAAATTTAAAAGTTAATTGGTTCAATTCCAGATTTGAACCTTTATGCAACAATTAAGACGTACAGTGGGTGTTTTTTCTGTAAAACACAGGTGAGTAAGAGCATCTCCACTAGTGCACCCCATATAGTAGCCAGCAACAGCGTCGACATAGCTGTATTGGTCGCGCCAGCACAAGCTCCTTTGTTTAGGGACGACCGTCCCACACCAGCGTCAACCATACGATCAGGTCCCAATTAAAAATGATTTTTTTCCTTTTCACAAAATTATATCATTTTCCATAGTTCAAAAAATAATTTAAAGTGTATTTACAATGTTCAAACACACATATTATTTCACACAAATATTTCAACATACAAATAAAATTATTTATAGAAGAATCAAATAAATTGCAATCCAACAAGTTCATGAATCATGCCACGTTTACTCGCCACACCCACAAATGCTCAATAAATCATTGTGTACTTGAGTATGAATATCTGCACCTCGAAATTCTTCATGCATCCGGAGGAAAGCAGCAAACTAGGTCGGTACCTACTCAACCTCGGCAAGAGGTCCCTGAAAATCAAATGGATGGTCATCATCCGCCGATGTGTCATTCTCACTCTCTATGATCATGTTGTACATGATCACATAAGGGTTCATCACCTGCCACATATGAGACCCCGACCAGGTGAGAGCAGGGTACCGAACAATGAAAACGCTATTTTAGCAAACCAAAAACCCGCTCAACATCCTCACGGACATGCTTCCTAGCATGTCGCAAAGTAAGATTAATTCTCCGAAGCAGGATATGGGAGTGTCTTCATAATGTAGCATACTGTGGATAGATGCCATTGGCTAGATAGTACCCATTGATGTATGTGTGGCCGTTGATATCAAAGTTTACCGGCGGAGCATGTCCTCTGCTAGCCTTGCAAACAGAGAGCACTGCAGCACATTGATATCATTGTGAGTTCCTACCGTGCCAATTCTATAGGTAACCACTGCCTCAAATATGACATTGCTCTCTCCGGTGTGCCCCTTGTACAACCCTTGTCAAGCAAATAGGCAATTCTTCCAACCCAGTGCATGCAGTCGATACTCCCAATCATCCCAGGAAAACCTTTTCTTCTATTTTGTGCCAGGATCCGAGTTGTATCATCTACATTGGTGCCCTCAAATAGACTATCCCAAACAATGCAACCACAACCCTACAAAACTTGTAGATGCTCTCGAAGCATGTCGACTCCGACAGGCGCAGGTAGTCATCGGCTGCATCTAGGGAGCTTCGTCTGCAAGACAACGTATAGTAGCCATGCACTTCTAAACTGATGAGAACCCACACATGCCAACAGGGACGGAGACGGATGGGGGCGAGCAGGGGCAACACCCCATATGCTCTTCACTTTCTTCATAATATTAGCCATACAAGCTCTTTTTTCATGGTGTTACTCACTAATTAGCCTGCCTACTGCAAGCCAGTGCAGTCTTTCCCATGAAGTATGTGTCATACTCCTTGAAACCAAACACAATCTTTATGAATAGATCCTTGTTCATCCTAAATCGTCGCCGAAAATGCTTGGGCGTATGTGTTGCGCCATCATCAAAGTAGACGGAGTCAAGCAGCAATGTGTCGGCTTGCCGATGCCGGTCCTTGTTCGGCGCCTTTCCAACCCTTGAACCACCACGCCGAGGGATAATGAGTACATGCTGGCGAAGATGGAGAAGGTTGGTCAACATCAGCAGCTGTTGTTTCCGCTCGACTGTAGCATTGGCTTCCTACTGAATGAACAGCTGCACCATCATCTTGGTGTTGTTGTCCTTCGCAGAAAATCCGTCGAACATGTTGTGGGCGGTGGCCGACAGGGGAGCCGTCGATACTGATGTCAGGTTCGGCAAAACTGGCGGTAGGAGATTGAGGAGGTGTTTGGTGGTGGCTACGACGGAGACTTCTGGGTGGACGGGCAGAGGTCAGGGACAGGGGAGGCGGTGGCGGCAATGACGGGGTGGGAGGCGGATCAGGAGTGGGCGGAGCAGGAATGGGCGGATTTGGCTGCTAAGAGGGTCCCGCGGGGCAAAATTCTACGTGGACGGGAGTGCAAGCGCTTCCACATATAATTATATAAGTTTGCTTGGAGTTACCGGTGATTTTATTGGGCTCTGAAACATGGTTGCTATTTTTTGAATCGCTGATCCCTAAATTGCTATTGGAATCGCTATAGGGCAGACGGATAAACATTGTCAAATTAGTACAACATAGACAGCAACTAGGAAGCAAAGGCGCGGCGGCACGCCGCGCCCATGGCCGTTTAATTTTTTTAAAATTATAGTCAAGCCAAATGACTATAAATTGCAGGGCTTCAATTCATAATTCTACCGGCCTTACATATTAGAGGTTGGCACCACTGACTACTGTGTTTGGACAAAGAATGGGTGAAAATAGAATGGAACATTAGTTTTGTTGTTTCATCACGTGAGGATCCTTGTTAATAACATGAGTGTATAGTTGCAGGAGAAGAGATATCACCAGTGATATGAATAGACAATGGTGCATGAAAAGATCATTGCACAGTAGATTTTTTTTGCGATGGGTAATTTACATATATCAGGGTTCTTGGTCATGATGCCATCAGATGCTTAACTATAACAGCAAAATACAGACTTTACCGGCAAACAAAAGTGGATCATTGCCCGGTATATATGGGCTATTGATCGGGTGAGGCAGTCCATCGACAATATCTTGGTGCTGTTTTGGCACCTATACATTGCCCAGACAGATTACATAGTGGAGGCCTAACAGATTACTATGTGGAGGGAAACCTGCAGATTCAGAGTAGCGATGCTGCTGGTGCCCAAATTTACCGTTCTCTTCTGTAGACGATTGACCTGAATATCCTTTTTTTTTTTTGAGAATGACCTGAATATCCTTAGTATGACTTCAAAAGACTAACAAAAGCTGCAGACAGAGGCAGCTGAGCATTCAGCACAGCACCTGCACAAAGAAAAAGCCAAAACAGTTCAGTTCAGCCAAAGACAGGGCAACCCAGATAAGGGTCGATGCGGCCCGATGCAGCCGCAGCAATTTTATAGACATTTATTTGGAGAGCCACTAAACAATCAAGTTTGGCCATATTTTGCAGATGCTGCAAATATTTATAAAATGCTGTGCTTGGCCTTAGAAATCTGCTAAAACAAATTTGAAAATTTTGTGAGAAGCACACGCGCGGCTACATACAGAACAGAAGCGGGCAAAAGTACATGTACGTAAAAAGTAAACAAAAAAACTATACATGCAATCTCAAGAATCCAAAAGTTAAGCTCGACCCAGAACATACCATATTTCGGAGGACATAGTCGTACAGTGTAACGGTATCACATAATGAAGGTCAGGTTGCCGATGTTCTCTCTTAGTTTATGTGCAGCAGAGTTCAGACCCTACAATCAGTAAACTGCAGGCACAACCTGCTCGAACAAAAGCAGTATACCAATGCACCGCCAAACACCGCCAACAATTTGCAACAGCCCTATGAGAAGTTGTATAAGGAGTCACAATACAGCAATTATATGATACCCCAACCATGCTTCTTCTAGAATCGAATAGACAGTCAAGAGTTCCAAGCCATTTCTAGCCCTGTGGATTGAAAGAAGGATTTGTGTTCAGGGAAATCCATACACACTAATAAAGTTATCTGTCGGATAATAAACCTGTTTCTTCCATAGCTCATATATAATTTCATAGTACTATCTAGTTAGTGCATTGATGTATATCTAGATGACCAAAATATTTTGAAGTTGCAGGCTATGTACAGAAATGGTTACTTATTTCATTGAGTAATTTTCAGAAAAATTGGATGCAAACATTTGTAGTATATATGTGCCCAACAAAGTATGTCTAACTGACCAGGTTCTAGGGAGGCTAAATATTTTCCAGAGTTCAACAATCCCAATTGAACCCAATTAATCTTGTACAGAAGGAACCTAAGCAAAAGCAACACAGTAAATAGGAATATGATACAACCAAACCATTCTCACTACACTTCTCTAATATTCGTCGAAAGATTCAGTTGTTTGAAAGTAATCATGTCCTTAATAGAAAGATATACCAAGAAAAGCTATGCAGAGGAGGAACTTGAGCAAAGGCAGCACACTAATTAGGAGAAGGTGTATGTACATTTCTGTTGTACCTAAAGTACCAGCAATACCGAAGATACAATGACACTGAATCTTCTCTAGAAACACCTCTGGTTTCATGTATTCTTGTAGTAAAGCACATGTGTATACATCATGAGTGCCTAACCTGCCTATTATAGTATCTTTGGCATATTTCACACAGATTTCTTCTTTCCATCTTCTTGCAGTGCATTTGCAAATGCAAACATTATACCTTCGAGAAACCATAGGCACATGATCAGATGCCAATTAAAAAAGATAACCAGGAATTACCAAGTGAACCAAATTCAAATAAAACAATGACCTCTTTTGCACCAGTGGCTTCATTTTAGAGGAAAAACATGACACTTCTGGATAGGAAAGCATGGACTTCATATGGCCAGCAAGATCCACAAAGGAGAATTAAGATTTTCATATCCAACTGCCAAGAATAAAATGAATCATATGCTCCCAATCTTCTCTTGGTCGGACATAATTGATACATGCGATTTCTGGATTTGTTCTGAAAGAAAGATGCAACTTAATAACCTTACTTAAAACTAAACAGAGGACTTACACTTGCAATTATCACAAATAGTAAATATTACTATTTACTCCTCCCTCCAGTGGCACGGTTGATCTAGAAAATACCATAAGCAAGTGAGATGACACATCCAATCAAAAGTTAAATAAAATCAAGCAAATCACCTGGATTAAACTCACCAGATCTAGCGTGGGGAAAAGACATGGCCATCTTGCCCTGTTTGGCAGCGGCGCAGGAGCAGATGGAGAATAGGAGGAGCAAAGGTAGGGCTGCTGGAAGTGCAGAGGCACCTCCATCCCAGCGCCCCTCCCCATGCTGGCACCGGCGGCCACTCCTCGTGCCAAAACCTCGCTGAAGGGAACACCAACGGCGGCCTCTCCATAGGGAGACCCGTGCAGGTCCACCGGTGCGCCTGCCACAGCAGCCGCGGTGGCAGCGTCCGCTGGGACGGCCTCCCGGTCGCCGCTCTTGTCTCTCACCTTAATGTCCTCTGCCCGCTAGGTATACCTTTCTCATCCGCAACAGCTCCCCTCGGCTACCTTTCCTACCGGCCCTCCCACTCCAGCGTGACCTCCTCCATCTCCCCACGGCTCCCGGCCGCCGGCCCTCGAGCACCTCCAGCAACGATGATCTCTGGCACTCTGGCTCCCTCGTCTAGAAACGGTCGCCTCTTTTCCTGGCAAGGAAGTTGAGAGGCGGTGCGGGGAAGTGGGGAAGCCAAGGCAATAAGACCCCAATCAACGGCAAGGAAATAAGTAGGAAAGTGACACCTAGAGTCTACCACCGCTGAAAAGGAGACACGTTTCGAAGTGAAGAAAAAACGTGATACATCACCGCTGTAACGGAAAACGCAATCACCGGAAAGAAATCAAGGAACCGGTAGCCGGTAACCCCGCAGCTCAGAAAAATAAGGAAGGCAAAACGAACTGATCGACTGAAATAACACAGCATGAAGAAACCATGGCATGCGTCACGCATTAATTGGAGGAACAAATGGATAAATAGCTCATCTACAGTGTCTTAGTCAATTGGGGTGCGGTAATTTGATTAGCTTTTATATAGTGTATTATGGCGAGAGTGGTTGGTGCAATTTTCTCCTCGCCGGCCGATCACCCGCGCGGCCGGGCTGTGCATTATTTGCAGCTGGGACCGTCGGGTCAGGCGGGACGGGCCCGAGCGCACGGTGGTCGTCGGCAGGTCAGGGGCAGAGCAATGGGTAGGGGGCAGGGAAACTGCGAGCGAGCGGCTGAGCGGAGCCAGCGCAGCTTTTGGGGCAGGGCGCCGGGCCCGGCGGCTGTTCCTCGCCTCCGCCGTGGTAAAGCCAAAGCCGGTGCTGTTTCCCGCGTTGCGCTCTGCCACCCGCTGGTGGTGCCCATCGTCGATCCACACATATCCATGGACGCCGTCCACCGCCTCCACCTGCTGGACCGCCCACCCGGCGGGCCTAAACCACCCATGGGTCGCCGGAGTACTCGGCGATCGTGGTCGAGACTCGAGATGTGCAAAGTTAGCCGGCTGCTAGCTAATTGCTCCGATCGTACGTGCGTTGATCAGTTTTACACCAGGCAACGTAATAGTAGTATAGTACAGTCACCGTACGGTGTTCCAGCTCTGTCCTACGTATAGCACACTAGCAGTCCAGTGAAACATGAGTTGTGGTGCACTGTGACACCGTGAAGCATCATATCGACATCGATCGAACCACAGCTAGCTCACGGCAGGGAACCACTCACTGTTCAGCTCTAGATGCAGCAAGCCAACGATGTTCCCATCAGGCCATCACGTCAACTGATCCATCTCCATCTCAGTCTCAATCTCAATCTCACTGCCGGTCACAGCCACCAAGTATTATTCTAGCTATATACTAGATGGAGCATCTTTTTTTCAAACGGACGAGTACAAGTAATCTTGCCGTTTTACGTCCAACGCCTGGTCTACGCGACAGGAAACATGGACGCGCCGACTGATAACATGATATGGGTGGCGAGTTGTGCTTGCCCAAGTCATACTTTTCGTCGATACCGTCACCCTTTTTTAGTCGCGCCGAACAGTTAACCGTGTCCAACACCGTGTCGCAAAGGTCCTTTCCAACCGGCGCACTTCAATAGAGTGTTCAGCGCCCATGGTCATCCACGCTACATAGGGCACATCCTGGTTGCTCCAAACGGAAACCCGTCACTCCGCCGCGTAGGGAAAACCCGGCTGGGCACCACCTGCTGGCGTCCCAGCCCATTTCGCCCCCTCTTTTTTACGCCGCGCCTATACTCTCGACCTTCCCGCTGTTGCCGCCACCTCCCAATTCAACGTCGTGGTTCGCATGTGCCTCCTTCCACTAGTGGAAAACAGGGCTTCCGTGGGAGCCTTTTGTCGCGGGCGCGCCTGCACCCGCGACAAATGGCCTGGCCACGTCGCCCCGAAACCATGTGGAGCGGGCAGGGCCTTTTGTCGCGCCCTTTTGTCGCGGGCCGTATTACGACCCGCGACAAAAGGGGTCTGAGGGCTGGCGCCTCCTGTCGGCACCCCTTTTATCGCGGGTCGTAATACGGCCCGCGACAAAAGGGCCATGCCTATATATATAGAAGCAGCCACCACCCCCCCCCCCCCACCTCATATTTTCCTTGGTGGTGAAGGTGGAGGTGTATGCTAGCTCATTTTTTCTACATGTGCACAAGAGGTGTTTGATGGAACTTGTGAGAGGGATGCCACTTGGTTTTATTTGATAAGATTTCTCCTCTTTTTGATCCTAAAAGGTTAGCAACTATTTTCTCGACTATATATATATGCATAGTCCGTACAATACTAATTTTAGCAAGGTGATTGCATCTGATACATATATAATTGTACTTATGATGCTGATGAGTCATCCATGGATGTACGGTAACCGATGTGCTCCCGCTTTCAGAGAGGGCGTGAATTCTTTCCTGCTTGTGGCCGAGGCCAACAAGTCGAAGCAAGGTTTTATGTGCTGTCCATGTCTAAAATGTAAGAACGAGAAGGATTACTCTTGCTCAAGAGACATTAAGAGCCACCTGCTTCGGTTTGGATTCATGTCCAGCTATAATGTTTGGACCAAGCACGGAGAAGAAGGGGTTATGATGGAAGACGGCGATGAGGAAGAAGATAATGATGACCAGTACCGATCTATGTTCTCTCGAATGCTTTGATACCGCAATGGACGACAATGAAGAAGAAGGAGGTGAAGAACGGGCATCGAGATGATCCCGTTGACGATGATCTTCGTCGGGCCATTTCTGATGCAAGAAGAGACTGTGGCACGGATAAGGAGAGGTTGCAGTTCGACAAGATGTTAGAGGACCACCACAAATTGTTGTACCCGGGTTGTGAAGATGGGCATAGAAAGCTCGGGTAGCATATTGGAATTGCTTGAAATGGAAGGCGAGAGGTCGGTGTGGTGACTCGGGATTTGAGAAATTGATGATAATATTAAAGAAGTTGTTTCCAAGAAATAATGAGTTGCCCGTCGGTACATATGAAGCAAAGAAGCTTATCTGCCCTCTAGGATTAGATGTGCGAAGATACATGCATGCATTAATGATCGTATCCTCTACCGCGGTGAGAAGTACGAGAATTTGAATAAATGTCCGATATGTGGTGCATTGCGGTATAAGATCGAAAAGATGACCCTGGTGATGTTGAGGGCGAGCCACCCAGGAAGAGGGTTCTGCGAAGGTGATGTGGTATGCTCCAATAATACCACGGTTGAAACGTTTGTTCGGAAACAAAGAGCATGCCCGAGTTGTTGCGATGGCACATGGAAGAACGTAAGAAAGACGCGATGTTGAGGCACCCCGGCGATGGTCGGCGGTGGAGAAACATCGGGAGAGAGTTCCCGGATTTTGCAGCTGAGGCAAGGAACTTATACTTTGGTCTAAGTACGGATGGCATGAATCCTTTTGGGGAGCGAGCTGCAGTCCACGGCACACTGCCCGTGACTCTATGTATCTACAACCTTCCTCCTTGGTTGTGCATGAAGCGGAAGTTCATTATGATGCCAGTGCTTATCCAAGGCCCAAAGCAACCGGGCAACGACATTGATGTGTACCTAAGGCCATTAGTTGATGAACTTTTGGAGTTGTGGGACAAACCAGGTGTACGTGTGTGGGATGAGCACACCGAGCAAGAATTTGACCTACGAGGGTTGCTATTCGTAACCATCAATGATTGGCCTGCTCTCAGTAACATTTCAGGACAGACGAACAAAGGATACAATGCATGCCCACACTTGTTTAGATGAGACTGAAAGTAAATATTTGGGAAAAAGCGAGAAAAGTTGTGTACCCGTTCAATCGTCGTTACCTTCCGCGCAAGCATCCCTTAAGGAAAAAAGGAAAGCATTTCGATGGCGAGGCGGACCGCCGTCCGAAGCCTGTCCCCCGTAGTGGTGCTGATATATTTGACATGGTCAAGGATTTAAATGTTATCTTTGGAAAGGGTCCAGGGCGGTCGACCTGTTCCGAAAGACGCCGACGGACACGCGCCCATGTGGAAGAAGAAATCTATTTTTTGGGAGCCGAATGCCGGAAAGTCCCGGAAGTCCGCTCCGCAATCGACGTGATGCACCTGACCAAGAATCTTTGTGTGAATATTCTAGGTTTTACGGGCGTGTATGGAAAGACAAAAGATACACCAGAAGCACGGGAGGACCGGGAACTTCATAAAGGACGAAACGGCAAACATCCAGGGCGGTTTGTAGGGCCTGCCGGCTACGCTCTTACCAAACAAGAGAAGGAGATCTTTTTTGAAGCCCTATTCAGTATCAAGGTTCCGTCTGGTTTCTCGTCGAATATAAAGGGGATAGTAAATATGAAGGAGAAAAAATTCCAAAACCCGAAGTCCCATGACTGTCACGTGCTTATGACACAATTGCTTCCGGTTGCATTGAGGGGACTTCTACCGGACAATGTTCGACTAGCCATTGTGAAGATATGTGCATTCCTCAACGCAATTTCTCGGAAGGTAATGGATCCGGAAACTTTGTCGGGATTACGGGAAGATGTGGTCCAATGTCTTGTCGGCTTCGAGTTGTTGTTCCCACCATCCTTCTTCAATATTATGACGCACCTCCTCGTTCACCTAGTTGAAGAGATTAGAATTCTCGGTCTCCGTATTTCTACACAATATGTTCCCATTCGAGAGGTTCATGGGAGTCTTAAAGAAATATGTTCATAACCGAGCTAGGCCGGAAGGAAGTATCTCAAAGGGCTACGGAACCGAGGAGGTCATTGAGTTTTGTGTTGACTTTCTTTCCTGACCTTAAGCCGATTGGTGTTCCTGAATCTCGGTATGAGGGGAGGCTGACTTGGAAAAGGCACACTAGGAAGGAAATCAATGGTGTGCAGGGACAAGATTTCTTTCAATCAAGCACACTACACGAGTTCTATACAATTCCATCTTGGTGGCTCCGTACATCGAGAAACATAAGAATGCTTTATCCTTGACCTCATCGTAGTCACCGTCGCCCTCGACGGCCGACCACACCCCGAAGCAGCCGCATGATTAGCTTCATCTTCACGGCCCAGAGACTGTAATTCGTCTCCGTCAGCATCGGGTACTGAACGGGAACATTCATCGTCCTTGACGGCAGGTGGACTGCGACGACTCCCTCGTTTGCGCCGGCGCCCGGCCTCTGGCCAGGCGACGTGTATTTTCCGCCGCTGCTGCCGCTACCCTTCGACGGGGTTTTGTCGCCCATCGATCACCGCCGCCGCTACACCGCCGAGATCACGAACCCTACGGATCTGATACAAATGTCAGCTTCAGGCCCAATCTACGCACACACGATTCAGCTGGCCACACAAGTATGGCAACGCAGGTGCAGAAAACGAACTGAAAAACACACTGGTTTTTTGGTGACCCGTGCTGTAACGTCTGCGTCTTTTCTGTCTTCATTGCTTTTATTCACAGACATATTTCAGCTCAACGAACTGGCCGACTATACCTCCACGATCCAGCTCGTTCGTGCCATCCCACAAACTAGGATCGTGGCGGACTAGCTCAACGCTCACAACAATAACCTACGACTTAGTCTCGACGTGAACGCTGCACCTCTCAGACCATACAATTCCTTATTGCCTACGACTCAAAAAACTGAAACTGAACGTGACAACAGGAAGACTGAATGACACAACTAGATTAACTCTAACTTACTGTAGTACTCTCTCCTTCCTAAACTAAGATGCGTATAATTTTCGGTCAAATTCGAAGTTCTTCAAGTTTAACAAATTATATACTTCCTCTGTCCCAAGTTGAGCAGCTAGGGAGGAAAATAAAATGTCAACACCTATAATTTCAAACAAATCTTTGTTAGATTGGTCATGAAATATTCTTTCATATTATGTATATTTGATATCATAGATGTTTTTACTTCTTTTCTATACAGTTAGTTAAAGTTTAAATAATTTGATTTTGATAAAATATATATGTGCATCCTATTTTGAAAATGAGGAAATATCTACTATTATTATAAATGTTTCGGCAAAGCATGTGCATGCACGGTTTTAGCCAGTTTTTGGTGTGAAACCATCCTAGACCTTGATTATCTAGTTTGGAGGTTTCGTTTTCTCGTTTCCACAGGTTGAAACTGTTGAAGAATAGAACCGCGACAGCCAGCAGACTCGTGAGCTGACTAATGGCGATGGACCAGTCTTTTAAATGGTGAATTTCATCGTTGAATCTACTCACAAGTGACAAACATGATATGGATTAGAGGCATATGTATTACAACACAATATGAAAATATAATCTCTCCACCAAATAAAGACAAGTTGTCAATCACAATCATGCAAATAACACTTAAAATAATATTTGGGGTTCAATGAATCACAAACTATAAGGGGAATGAAATGAGTCTTGGAGACGGAGATGGTGATGATGGTGCTGATGGAGATGTTGATGGAGAGGCCTCCCCCCTACACCAAGGAAGAGTGGTGATTCTGCAGAAAAATTAGCATCAAAATGGCAGGGTCCATTGGTTGTGCAGGAGGTGTATCGCTCCGGAGCCATCCGTCTTCGTGGAGACTACAAATGTAGGCCCCATGTGGTTAATGCACAATGTTTTAAACATTATATTGCATGTTAAAAGTTTGTTGGAAAGGTTGAGGAGTTAAACAGAGCCCCGATGCCATAATTGGAAAGAAATATCCCTTGCCAAATACCAGAAATCAATAAAAGTCAACTTTCAGGTACGTAACGATCTTGAAATATCTTTATCTTTTAGGAAAGTTATTATTTTTGGAAAATAAAAGCGTGGGGCGAAAGATTTGGCCGAACGGAGTCCCGAAAGTCAAAAGAGACCAGGTGGTGTCCGCCCCTCTCGTTGGGCGCGCCACCAGGGGCACTTTCTCTCTCTGAAGTCCATTTCACCCCCGTTTTGACTCCAGCGTTTCGTGGTTTGGTGTTTTAGGTGTGTAGTTTGCAATAAAATAAAGTGCAAAAATTAAATAGCAATAAGTAAATGCTGTCCATGAGAGTGTGTGTGACCTTATATGTGACAAACGTTCCCAAGAGCAGCATGGATTTACTTACCATTTAGATTTCTCGCCCAAATAGCTAACTATTCGCCCAAATAGCTAACATAGTAGTAGGAAAAATAGCTAAGAAAAACAGCAATAACATATACAGAAGGAATGTAGCAAAAATTATTATGTAATGTAGCCAACCAGTAGAAATAATGTAGCAAACAATAAATGAAATTGCAGAAATAAAAGGTAAAATATGAAGAAAAAAACTTGCTCAGGCAAAAATGACCTGTGTTTGTCGGATGCTGCGGTGAAACATTCTCGCCCAAATGATCTGCTTCAGCATCCCATGGTATGGGTGGTGTTGCAGCCTCCATAGCTTTAGGCTGCTCAAAAGCTAGTAAAATAAATTAAAGAATAGATAGTTAGCCGAAACTAAAAGAATAAAATTACAAAACAAAAGGAAAAGAGACAAAGAAGAACAGACATGTGTCGTCTAGCTTCACTACAGAAGCAACATCATTAGGCGGAGTAATTTCTTCCGCAGGAATAGTGATGTGCTATAAGGATTCAGACACAACAACTTCATCCGGATCATGTGCGAATAAATTCATTGATGGAGGGCCAGGGGCTCTATTCCAAGCTTCTACAGGTATACCCTTCGGTATACGAGAATATGGTGAGTGCATGGGTGACCTCACATGGCTGTTAACAGTAACCTATTCACCTACATCAGCTCCACCGGTAGAAGCATCCAACATAATAGCTGATTGGGGCATATCCACGACGAGGGTGTGTGTGTCCATATCAGCAGCATTTGCTTCGACAACAAATTCGTCGTTCTCTCGTTTCTTCAGAATCAGCCTCCGGGGTTTGTTCATCGGCATGATTGGCAGTACCTTCATCCTCATTTCCGTCTACAGACATACATAGATTCGTCTTCAACTCCACCTCCGGTTGGGAAATGGACACTTGGACCATCTCCTTCTTTCATTGCTGCATCTATATCAATAAGCAAAGTTGCCATGCGCTGCGACTGCATTTGTTTCAAACCAACGCCAAATTTCTTGAGAGTGGTGTCAACATCACAACCATAAATAGTCCGGTGTTTCTCATACAGATGCTTACGCAGCTGGAACCTGATAACAGAGACATAATACATACATCAAGAAAATATGGAGAGTGCTGCAGCTAATAATACTAATGAAGCGAGAAGAAATAGAGCAATTGTTGCATTGATTATAATACTAATGAAGCTGGGGGTTTTCAGATGATACATGGTAGCACATACCATTAACTATAGTAGCAACATTGTTAAATGTAAAGTAGCAAAACTATATAATCAATGCAACAATTACATGAAAAATAATAGAGGAAAAGGGATAAAATCATGTATTATACCTCGAGATCCTGACTACTAGGAAACACAAGCCATTCATTGAGGGATGCAGACGGGTTCACTTCAGGTTCTTCATTAGGTTGCTCAACAGGCTCCTCAACATGATGATGGTTGACAAAGGAAGCAACTCCATAAGAAGTGTTCGACATGTCAAGAAACTACACAACAAAAGATAAGAAATTAGGATCTTATCGAAAAATTATACAAAAAACCAAGCGGTGCATCAACCTCACGTATATGGGTATGAGTAACTCACCGGACGCCTTCCAAAAACAGTCTTATTGTTCAAGATCTTCCTATCAGCATCATTAATACAATGAACTTGAAATCATTACTGGTCACAAAACATACCCTAGAAATTGAGTAGTTTATAGTATGCTGGTTTGGTGGAAAATCCAGGTGATCCATGTAGAAAATCTGTCAAAAAAGGAAGGAAGCATAAACAAAACAGTTACAGCAGCGAAGATTTAAACATGAAAATACAAAAAAAAAAAAACAGAAATTACACAATAAAAACAGAGCATGGGGTAAGTTCAATAACATACAACTAGAATGGTGAACCGTCCAGTGATCCAAAACTCATATTTCCTAGCATTTCATGGTACTATCTGCCTCTGCTTGTCTTGCTATTGATTTTTGTAACCTCCTGCATTGCTAACTCCGAGGAAGTGTTCATCCCATGCAAACTCCTCCGAGGGTCCAACATGCAATCCAAATAGTCAAGGCTAAGCAAACGTGCGCTACCAGGGTCAATAACTGTAGCCAAACATATAAGATCCCATGTTCGATAATGGTGAGATCATCCATAACATCACGAGGCCTTGAGCAATTTAACGGAATCGTTGGATGAAAGGCCTAGATTGTCCTTCTTCTATGTACATTTGGCGCAGCTCAGGATGCTCACCCTTCTTACGCACAACAAGTCTCTCGCCACATCGAATTCCAAAAACTTTGATCACCATCTCTTTTGTGAAAACCATCCTCTTCTTATGGAACTTGAACTCCCGCAAACCAGGGCTAGTATGAGAGGCAACAGAGTCAATTAGAGCATTAGAAATGTTGAATGGAGATACATCCAAAAATGCTCTAAATGCACTATGCTCTGCAATAATACGTCTCTTGGGACCATCGAGATCTGCAGCAAGGGCGTGCGAGACGCTTGGCAGCAAAACGACCCTCGAAAAACAATGACCAATCTCGTCTTCCTGTTAAACATGAAGAACACAAAACACAAATTAAGAAACATTTAAATTATAACGTAGCAAAAATGTACATAGATGATAGCAAACCTAAACACAATGACCTATATAGCAGGTAACCAGTAACCTCCAGCAACTGAAGGTAACCAGTCCTAGGAAATGAAGGGGAAAGTAAGGATTCAACGGAAGCAACCAAAATTAGTTGGACGAAACGAGTTTTAATCACGCGAAAAGCAACGACGGAGGGGCACACCAACGCAAATCATCGGCGGTGCCCCAGATTTGCAAGGCCACCGCGGAGATTTAATACATTCAGAGCGGCAGGAAAAACCTAGGGTTGAGGGGAAAGCAGCGAGAGAGGAAATCGTAGACGAGGAAGAGGTAGGGAAAACTCACCGGAGGAGCGGAGGTGCACGTCGTCCTGTCCGGCGGCAGCAACCGTCGGAGCGCGCGGATTCACTCCGCCGTCGCCAACCTCTCCACTAGGAACAGCCCACGAGCCCCCATACACGATCCAAACGTCTCGACCAGGTGGTCGGTTGGATGCAGCAAATCCGGGATTAGAGTAATGCGTTGTCCGCAAGGTGGGTGACGTGGCGCAATACCAGCCGACGATGGAAACCAATCGGACGACTCTCCACCAGGAGGTTCCGACGCGCGCTTCCCCCTGGGGAATAGGATTCCTTTGAAGACGAAGTACTCCATCTGTTCGGCAAATGGTGTCTCCGATTTGTCTAAATTCAGATATATTTGTATACTAAATATTGTCTAGATGCATCTGAATTTAGATAAATTTGTGACATACGTTTTTTGGGACTGGAGAGTATATTAAATTCCTTGTAATAGGAAATATATATTTGATTGCATGGACATGGAATATAAACTATATGCAAATTGGCTCCGAATGGTGATGTCTGGGCATGTTCGTAAACCACTTAGGACAGGACAACATAACAGTGTGTATACAACAAACTAGTGCGATTTCCATATTGGACCGGTGGACGTCTCCGGCGGACATGTCAACTTGTTTACGCGGACTCCGCAGACACGTAAATTAGCTAGCCCATATCGGTAAATTAATAATTTAGAGCTACACGTTGTAAGACCAATAAACCGATATGAATGCGTGGCTTGTCACTTTGGCAGATAGATCGTGTATGTTTGATCTCACAATTTTTGTGACCGACAAATGTAGATGACCGTGCACTGCTTGGTCTGATCAACATGCTTTGGTCACACTCGTTTTATGCCCGATGAACTCGTTTAATTTTAATCGGAAAAAACAGAAAAAATAATGCTAACTGACATAGAACTAAAAAATGCGAGTAATTACAAGATCAAGCGACTTGGCCAGAGCCGTGGCATACGTCTAGTGAGCGGTACTGAGAGCATATGACTTCTGAAACTCTTCGCATCCCTCGGCGCCGATCTCTGTGAAGGCTGCCAGGAGGCTGGGCAACATGTTGGCGAGCGCAAGCTTTAACCCGGCTGAGCATTGTTGTTCCCTAATCGCTTCGGTGGCATGGGCATCACCGACAACGCATCCCCGCAGGCACGCATTACATGTCATGAGCACAAACCTTCCCTGTCGGCGGAAGTGGTCCTTGACGAATTCCTCAAATCCTTGAGGCGGCCGGTGCAACACATGGAGTATGGTCCGGAGGCTGAGAATGTAAGCATTCTCATTGTAGGGCAGCGCATTGCGACGACCCTCTGGTTTGCCAACTAGGGTCTCGTATCCGGCCTCGTTGTAGTATGGTTGGTCGTTGAGGACAAGGCCTTGGATGGAGACAACAACTTGGAGGAGGCTTGATGTCACTGACGACCAAAGCTCGGTGCCCTCGCCATTGAACGTGTTTAGCAAACTGAGGCACACGGTACCAGACTCGTAGAGGTTTGGATTGAGGCGTAGGCCGTAGGAGTGGTAATACACTTGGGGTGGCTCAGCCGGGTAGGACGATGGCAGCTGCAAGTCGAAGAAGAAGAGTCCGTGATGGTATGGCGTCCCGCTCGCGCCCACCATCACCACCCGGAGCAGGTCCATGCGGTCCTCGAACACTCGTGTATAGATGGTTTCTGCACAAAAAATTGTTATATGTACTTATTTAGAATCATGGACTATGAATTTAATTTGTGATGTACTCTCATACCTGGTAAGTCGTTCTCTAGAATTTTCCATTCCTTTTGCACTGCCTTGGCCCAATTCTTCCCATGACTACCGCCCTGCATTCCTTAGAAAGAAAGTTTGTTAAGGTTCTATGTATATAAATCGGTGCTAGTAAATGGTAGAAAAAACTCGTCATATATAGTTAAGAAGATGATGGGTTCTAGGGACAGACAAAACCATATCTATACTGCGCATGTATTTCACTCTAATCTAGAATGCCCACAATTGTTTATTTTCTAAAAGTAAAATATTACCTGGTCTGCGTCGTCAAGGTAATGGTGATCCTCAGGGGTGATCTGTAATACATCGAAACGTGGGAAGCTGAACGATTTGTCACATGCAGCAGCGACGTTCTCCGTTGCCTCACCACCAATGATATCATTTTTTTGAAACGGGGCACCACAATTGTTATCATCATTCGTGGGCGCAGGTACCTCTGAGCTTGGTAGCAACGATGAGGGCGGCGGCTGGCGATTAGTCAGGTATCTCTTACCTCGAGCCACCATGTCACCGGTCAATTGGAACAATGACCGGACTACAAAACCCAAAATGCTTGTCGTCGTCGCTGCTGGGTCTTCGTTTTCGACATCGCTATAGTTGGCTGGGTTATGCGGATCATTATTGTCCTAAAATCAGATGTAAGATACACATATGTTAGCACAATAAAGGCCGCACCAATGATTTTCTGAAGAGGAAGGTGCTAGAACTTAGAAGGATATACATACCGTGCTAGTAGCCTCTTCATCTAGGCCGTCAGCCTCTACCCAGTCGCCCATTTCATTCGTCAACTCCATGTAGTGCCCCTCGTTGACGACAACGATCTCATGTGGCGACACCTGCAGCACACTCGATCAAATCAATAACTCGTTGAGTAGAGAGTGTATAAGTACTAAGTTGTAGGTCCTTGAAAAAGTAATTGGATTGTTACTATCTCATGTAACAACTCGTTGGGTAGAGTGTGTATACATACTAAGTTGCAGGTCCTTGAAAAGGTAGAGAAAAAATATACATGTACGTACCGTTGACATACTACCATCACCCCACTTGACTTGGACATGTCCATCAGGAAGGTTAACAACATGCCCCACCCATGAAAGGTCAACATCGGCGGCAATCTTCTTCTTCTTCTTCTTGCCATCTAAGGCCACACTAGCACCACCGTTGTTCGTTGATTCTGAACGAACAAGGCGGACAACTATATCTCCGTAGTAGGGTGAGTAGTTCAATTTGAGATCATATGCGCTTATGGTCTCAATGCACTCAACCTCTCTAGCCTCGCCAGGGCATATCCCCGCCTTCAACCATGACACACAAACCGTCTGGTCCTTGCAGTCCAGGCTCCTGACGATGCCCACACGTTTTGTCGTGCCATCCTTGTCACCATTAGTACCAATGGCTGTATCATTCTCAACGACGTGTTCTCCAGGGAAGAACTCTTGCTCATTCATTACATCAAAAGGGACGAGGCTCGCTGAAGGTACGCCATGTTGCAGGGTGCCATCCTGCCATAGCACGTCGACAGAGGTGTTGGTGCTGACGACGGTCATGGGAAACTCCACCTCCAAATGCTTCCTGACTTGTGGGCGTCGCTCCCGCCTGTGTCCCTCAAAGAATACCTTCCTCAGCTGCTTCCCGTAAAAGATCACACCGTTCTGCTTTGTTGGTGTGGGTGGTACGTCATGAGCACTTGGTGCATCTTGGTCAAAATCAATCACATCCTCATTGTTTTCAGAGCATGGGTCGTCGTTTTCCTCCTCCTCCTCCTCCTCCTCCTCCTCCTCCTCCTCCTCCTCCTCTTCCTCTTCCTCCTCCTCTTGATCGTGAGCTATAGCCACATTTCCATTATCATCATCAGTTTTGGCCGACCTAGGTTCTCGAAAGAAGCATTGGTCAGCTACCCACCAGCTGCAACTAGACGCGCGCAGAAGAATGTCAGTTCATCAGGGTGCTGGTACGCTGGTGGAGCGGATGCCTCAACGAGCTCCCTGTCCGTGCCACAATGCATCGATGCAATCCAGTAGACGAGAACGCCGGACATCTCCACCTTAATGATGGTGCCTCTGTCGCGATCAGGATTCCAGTAGCCGTTAAGCCATCGTGCCGCTTTAAAGATGGAACACGAGTTCTCCTTTTTCACCCTCTGCCCTGGGTAGAAATCGCAGTTTATTTGTTGCTGATGCCTGAGGCTGCCGGTGGCATCCACTTCCTGTAGAATCTTTGAATCTGCGTTGGTAACCCTGCAGACAGCGCCATCATCGAAAAGGACGTCGACATCGACAGATACCTCGACAACACGGCCGAGCCACGGCCCAGACACAACAAAGTCGCCAAGACTGAGGCTGCTGATTCGGCGCAGGCTTGACGGACACACGCCCTTGATGACCCCGGTCGCCATGCCCCGGTTGTCATGCTCGGCCAGGACCAGAAGGGTGGTGACGCCGGTGACGACGCCGATCTGGCCGGCAATGTCGGACGCCGACCCAACAACCTGGCCGGGGTGTAGGTGGTTCCTGTCGAGCACCCTGATGTCCCCGGCGTTCTTATACACGACAGAGTTGTCGATGAGAAGGATCCGGAACGTGTCGACGGGGAGAGAGCTGTTCTCCACGGTAGCGTCCTTGATAACTGTCCCTTGGCGGAGGAACCCGCGCCCAAAACTCACCAGGTCCTGCAAGTAAATACTTGGTGATGCCACGGCGAGGACGTCCATCTTCACCCCTTGATCTAATTATACAGATCGATCGATGTGTCGGTAATATGTCTATTGGTTGTTGAGGAAGCTGTATATACATATATAGTTCAGTATTCTTCAAGCCGTGCTGGGGAGACTCGTATACTAGACATACACGGACTCCTCCTCCTGTACGAGTTCTGATTGGACTCGTACAACCGATCGAAGCTCACCAAGTATCAATATATCGGCAGCCGGAATAAAAACAGTATAGCTGTTTCGCTTTCCGACCGCGTGTCGCTAAATCCGCTGATTAAAGAGGGCGCTGGCCCTAATCTGATGGAGAAGAAACAAGACGTCAGGTATGTACCTCTGCTTCTTCTTAGTATGGGTTAATTTTATTTATTTATTCATTACGAGGGTCAAGCAAAATGAAGGTTGGGCAACGACTCATGAGGATAAAGAAAAAGTAATTTTCGACCATTTCTCTCATGCGCTGGTACGTCCTCCTCCCCATCAGCTGGACTTCAACTCGGTCGCTTTAAACCCTACTGTGCACTCTTTGGAGGATCTCGGTCTACCGTTTTCTGAGCTCGAGATCAAAGAGGCGATCGAGGATATGCCAACAGATAAAGCCCCGGGCCTGGACGGCTTCTCCATAAAGCAACATTGGTTCTTTCGGCAAGGGTGATGTCAACACCGGAGCTGTGGCTAACATTTTTTTAGCTCCTTGAATGCCGCGTCTGCCTGTGAGGTTCAGACGAAAGTATCTGATTAGGCATTGCGGTAATTGCAGTTTTTTGATCGCCCGGATTTTCACCGGATTGACCTCTATGGCGACTTGACACCAGGAAACCGAGCAACTTCCCAGCCAAGTACACCAAAGGTACATTTTGCCGGGTTAAGTTTCATCCGGAATCTTCGCAAGTTGTCGAATGTTTCTCACAGATCGTCGATCGGCGTATCTTTTACTTTGGTTTTTATCACGACATCGTCGACGTATACTTGCACATTTTTACCGATTTGGTTATGCAAGCATTTTTGCATGCAGCGTTGGTATGTTGCGCCGGCATTTCTCAAACCAAAAGGTATAGTGACGTAGCAATAAGTCTCGTGCGGGGTAATGAAAGCAGTATTTATTTGATCTTTTTTTTCAAGGGGAATCCGGTGGAAGACAAATAAGCATCCAGAAAAGACAACAGTTCATATCCAACAGTAGAATCGATCACCTAATCAATTCGAGGTAAGGGGAATGGATATTTGGGGCACACCTTGTTCGGGTGGGTGTAGTCAATACACATCCGCCATGCCTTAGGAGCCTTCGGGTCTTCTTCCTTCTTCTTCTCGACCAGCACCGGATTGGCTAGCCACTAAGTATGTAGCACTTCCACGATGAAACCGGATACCAGTAGCTTGGTAACTTCCTCTCCGATAATCTTCCTTCGATCTTCAGCAAACCGGCGCAAAGGTTGCTTTACCGGCTTAGCATCCTTCCGGATATTCAAAGAGTGTTCAGCCAACTCCCTCGGTACATCCACCAAGTCATCAGCAGACCAGGCGAAGATGTCCCGATTCTCACGGAGGAAGTTGACGAGCGTGCTTTCCTATGCTTCACTTAATCGAGCACCGATACGAATGGTGCGCTCCGGGTATGCCGGGTCCAGCACAATGTTCTTTGTCTCGTTTGGCGGTTTAAACGCTATTCCACCGAGTTGATTGCTCAGTGTAGCATCCCAAATTTCAAATCAATGAAGAAGAAGAATTTCCAATACTCAAATTTTAGAATCAACAAAAATCTTTTATTAATACATGTGCCATGCATAGTGCTCATACTCAATTCTTTGTGTGATTGCCATGATGAGTGTTTGCAACCTTGTACCATGTACTATAACCTAAAACCCTAACCTTGATCCTTCGAAGTTCACAAAGAAAAGCAAAGAGGAAGAAAAGAAATAAAATAGAAAAATCACAAAACCCTCACATATGGTTTATGCCATTTTTACAAATCTTCAACCTAGACCATTTTGGCTTGCACCATTGGTTGGAGAATGTTACTAAACACTTATTAACACTTTTGGAATCAAATAAACTCAAATCAAATCAAATTTGAAATCAAATTGTGCTCACATGCACTAATGGTCAAAACTTCCATTTTTAGCCTGATGCCTATTTGAGCCTCCGTGTTTAGAGATTTTCAAACCAAACATTTCCAACTCTTTGCACCTCATCCAAGACCACATCAAGGTGAACAACTTTGGTAAAGCACACCCCCGCAAATTCTTGCTAGATTCAAAGTTATGCTCAAGCAAAGTTGGGACTTTGAAGCGGATTCAAGATCATGCCCAATTTGGATTTTTGCAAATCAACTCCCTTTGCTCACCACCACCACCATTGTGTGTCTTTGATCACATGAGGCAACTCCACCAAATTTCTTTCAAAATTTTGAAAATATTTTTCATGCGGCCATTATGTCAAACACCTTGTAGGCAGAATCAAACCAAATCAAATATCACTATTTGAAATAGTGTGTGGCCAAATTTTCAACACCACTTGTTTCTACCTTGTCCCTTGTCCCCTCCAACTAAGAAAAGTTAGGTTCCTAAGAAAGATTGAGCAATTGGATTAACAGGAAAACATACTTGGCATGGCCTGAGGTGCTTCCTGGGCTTCAGTGGCATTCATGTGGTAGAGACGACCGTTGTTGTTGTTCTGGTTCCTTCTTCCTGCAAAGCGGTGCTGTTGCTGAGCAGGTGCTGCGGTATTGGCGGCAATCTTGGCAAGCTTCTTGGGGCTCTCGTTGGAGTAGTGACCCACAACTCCACATTCATAGCAGTTTACAGTTGATTTGTCTTTGGGAGTGACGGGAACGAGCGTTGCTTCCGAGTCCTCGGGGCAGTATTGGGGTTGTTATTGTTACCATTCTGGTTGTTGTTGCTGTTATTGTTGTTGGGGTGGTTGTTGTGGCCTCCGGGCTTTGGGGGTCCTCCGTTGTTGTTGGTGTAGTTGGGGCGATAAGTCTGAGTAGTTGGCTTGCTGTGTCTTGGGGTGAATCCTCCAGAGGAGTTGTTGCGGTACTTCTGGGTATGGTGGGGTCCATTCTGGTACATCATTCTTCTCTTGCGGTTCTCGTTGGCTTGATGCAGCTTCGCCTCCATTTGGATGGCTGAGTCCACCAGGGCTTCCAAGTCAGCGAACGGAATGTTTACTAACACTGTTTGCATCTCGTCGTGCAGTCCGTTCAGAAATCTCTCCTTCCTTTTCTCGTTGGTGTCGGTCTCATCTGGGGCGTACCTTGACAGAGTAAGAAACATGTCGCGGTATTCCACCATAGACATTCTCCCTTGCTTGAGTTCCCGGAACTCGTCTCTCATCTTCTTGATCGGTCCTTGGGGCACGTGATACTTGCTAAACTTCAGCTTGAAGTCTTCCCATGTCATCATTTGCCCCGCATTCATTGCGCGGGCACTTGTCCACCAAGCTCTTGCGAGTCCTGACAGGTAGTGGGTGGCGAACAGTACTTTCTCTGCGGCATCAACTCCCGCAACTTCCAGGTTGTTCTCCATTGTCTGGAGCCAGTCATCAGCATCTAGGGGTTCTTCAGTCTTGTTGAACATTGGAGGGTTGGTGTTCTGAAAATTCTTCAGCTTCGATCCAGGGTGATCGTGGTTTCCATGGCCTTGATTGTTCTGAGCTATCTGTTGCAGTCAGCTATATTGGCTTGTCGTTCAGCTCTCTCGGCTTCTCGGTCTGCCATCATCATCAGCAGCATCTGCATCATTGCGTCTTGGTTGGTGCTGCGGGTTGGTGGGGCCATCTGAACAGTGAGGTATATGATAAGATAAGAGGGAAATTTCTATGGTTTGTTTTGGTTAAATTTTAAAAAGTTCATAACTTGAATATTTGAGTAGTGTTGCGGGGGTAAAAACCAACAACACTTTTTCATTCATACCAAGCATCACACATTACAAAGCTAACACACCGTTGGTTTGAAGAACCATTCATTCGTTCTACGATACAAGGGGATCCTGATACAAACTCACACCTACGAAAGTGCTTTAATGATACTACTCTTCAGGGGGGGGGGATTCTTCGTCTTCACGGGTAATGTGCTTGCCGAAAGGTGAGGGTGTTGTCCAACTCCTTGTAGGTCTTGTACAGCATGAAGTCGAGGTAGGTAACATAGTGGTTCATCTACGGGTGCGGGGGCATGGTTATTGGTCTTCCCATGGGATCATGTCTTGGGTAGTAAATGAAGCGGGTATTCTTGAGCTTGTTCACATTCTGTCCGCACAGACGGGCAATTGCTTCCTGCATGGCTTTGGCTATTCCATCCTTCCAAGTGTTTCCCGTTACAGAAAACCAGATGGTTTCCCATATTGGGGCTCCCATCTTTCCTCTCGGATTTGCGGTAACTTCCCACCGAGGTGGTCCTCCCGACGGATGGTTGAGGGGTATTCCGAAGAACTCGGGATACGGGCGTCCTAAATATTCCACTAGTTGCTTCAAATCCTTCTCGAACATCAGGTTTCCTCCGTGACCAAGTTGATAGGACTCACATTGGTACTCCATCTGTGAGCAATTAGGATAAGTAAGTTAATGAAGTGATCAAGTGTGCAAACTTTTATGTAGTATTGCAAGGAAAATAGAGCATGGATTTTCTTACTTTAAAAAAGATCTCAAGGTTAAGAGTGAGAATAAGTTTTTATAAATATTCACTTCATTGGTTTTTGAAACTAAGTTTTTCAGACGTCCATTCTAACTAGGGTCTCCTAAGGTCAACAATGGCTCTGATACCAACTTGTCAACACTCGGATTTTTAAGTCCAGATGCCTATTATGCCGTACATCGCAATCCCAAGAATATTGTTTTTGCGAGACATAATAGATTGATATCACAACACATCATTCATTACATACATCATAATCGTCTTACAACAAAGGATCACATGATCCGGTCTCATTACAATAATAGTTGATCTATTGATCAAGTACAAAACACATAGCGGAAGCGAAGTAGCGTAGTAGTAGTCCATACTGTCCACATGCAAGCTCGTTGACGTCAGAGTAGTCCTAGTTGTCGTAGACGTCGTGCCGTCCATCTTCCTCATCTACTCGCTGCTCTCCTTCATAGTCACGGCCATTTGAATAGCCGGGGGACAAAGCCATAAGTACTTTAAAGTACTCGCAAACTAATACTAGGGTAAGTACCATCAATTTCATTACAGGGTGCTAAGCTCTAGGTTTATTTGCATAAAGCCAATTTTAGTTCATAAACCTTTAGTAAAGGACTCCTCAATTGCTAAGTAACTCAAGTGGGAACATTAGTGTCATTCCCACAACTCTGTTGTGATTCAAGTCAAATTCACCATTCATGTCACCCTTTGTTCTGGACAAAAATATCCGACAACAGGGAACAAAGAGGGCCTTTCCATCGTCCGTAACCGGGACACG